>NC_079172.1:1831330-1851330 GCF_947568905.1 Ostrea edulis | reverse complement strand
GGCCCAAGGACCACATCACTCACCTGAGTCACTTTGGCTCATACATATGTATTTAAAGATTTTTCCTATATATTTGTATGCAAAACTTTGATCCCCCATGTGACCCCATCCTACCCATGGGAGCCATAATTTTCACAAACTGAAATCTGAAATATGTCAGGAAGCTTTCATGTCAATATCAGCTTTTCTGGCTCAGTGGTTCTTGAGAAAAAGATTTTTAAACATTTTCCTTATATATTTGTATGTAAAAACTTTGATCCCCTATTGTGGCCCCATCCAACACCCGGGGGCCATGATTTGAACAAACTTGAATCTGCATTATGTCAGAAAGCTTTCATGTAAATATCAGTTTTTCTGGATCAGTGGTTCTTGAGAAGATTTTTAAACATTTTCCTTATATATTTGTATGTAAAACTTTGATCCCCTATTGTGGCCCCATCCAACCCCCAGGGGCCATGATTTTAATAAACGTGAATTTGTACTATGCCAGTAAGCTGTCATGTAAATTTCAGCTTTTCTGGCCGAGTGGCTCTTGATTAGAAGATTTTTTAATGACCCCACCCTATTTTTGCATTTTTGTGATTATCTCCCCTTTGAAAGGGACATGACCCTTCTTTTGAACAAACTTGAAAGCCCTTCACTCAAGGATGCTTTGTGGGATGTTTGGTTGAAATTGGTCCAGCGGTTCTTGAGAAGAAGTCGAAAATGTAAAACGTTTATGACGCCGACGACGACAGACAACGGGCAAATTTTGATCAGAAAAGCTCACTTGAGCCTTTGGCTCAGGTGAGCTAAAAATATAAATGCTCACCATTTACGAATATCACAGTTTATCATTCCTGTCGGTGCATGGAGTAAACTGCCAATCTGCAAGATATTTAATTATCAAATACTTTTATGCTATTCTCTAAACTGAGCACACTAAAAACTGTAATTCATATAATACAACACAAGAGATGTTTCTAAAACACATATGACCCCAAGTTGCAAAATTGAAAGGGTTATACCCGTGCCTCATTTAATTGATAGTAGTTACACCAATTCAAAATATTGAGCAGACAATTCCTTCCTATGTCAAGAGTGGACTGACCATGTGACCTAAGAATCAATAGGGGTCATCTACTCCTTATATATGCTGTACAAGTGTACCAAGTTTGTTGTCAATCAACCAATTAATTCGTAAAATATAGGAAACATCCCCCTTAATGTATTGAATAGTATGGAGGAGAAAGCATGGGCAGGAAGATAGACATGAACTCTGATAAGCCATATAGGAGGAGAAACGTTCACAAACTATTTTATACCCTACACCCCTCAGATCCACTTTAACTTTAAGGATAGCAATTGGATCCTCCTGTCCCTACAACTTGCACATCTACAAATGGCATTGAAGCATTGTACAAATTCTCAAGTCTATCAGATAAGCCATATAGGAGAAGTGTTCACAAGGTATTTTAACATCCTCCACCCCTTTTAGATCCACTATATCTTTTAGGAAAAACTTTGGATCCTCCCATTCCGACAATATGCACATCTACAAATGACAATTAAGCATTGTACAAAGTTTCAAGTCTATCCAATAAGCCATATGGGAGGAGAAGAGTTCATAAGCTATTTTACATCTTCCACCCCTCTTAGATCCACTATAACTCTTAGGAAAACAATTGGATCCTCCTGTCCCTACAACTTGCACATCTACAAATGGCATTGAAGCATTGTACAAATTCTCAAGTCTATCAGATAAGCCATATAGGAGAAGTGTTCACAAGGTATTTTAACATCCTCCACCCCTTTTAGATCCACTATATCTTTTAGGAAAAACTTTGGATCCTCCCATTCCGACAATATGCACATCTACAAATGACAATTAAGCATTGTACAAAGTTTCAAGTCTATCCAATAAGCCATATGGGAGGAGAAGAGTTCATAAGCTATTTTACATCTTCCACCCCTCTTAGATCCACTATAACTCTTAGGAAAACAATTGGATCCTCCCGTCCCAACAATATTCACATCTGCAAATGACAATGAAGCATTGTACAAAGTTTCAAGTCTATCTGATAAGCCATATAGGTGGAGAAGCGTTCACAAGATTTTGTGACAGAAGGAAGGACGGACAGAAAGTACAAATACAATATGTCTCCTCCTGGAAGAGGGAAGATATAATTATATGAGTGCATGTTTATATACACACAGCACTAAACATAACTTAAAGTAATTCCACCCTCCTATGATGTCATCAGATTTTGCAAAATCAATGATTTATTTAGATTTATGCATGATAGGAACATAAATTTTGTTAGTCTTTTCCGATAGTTATTGTAAAAAAAACCAACCTGTTAAAACAAGAGGTACTGTGAGCAATGCTCACTAAAAATACCCCTCGCTTACCCCAATCTCCTAAAGGGTGTTGGAAATAGGTAAAACTTCAGTATTATGATCCAAAAGGTATCTAGGAACACATCATCTCCATGCGATGAAAAAAGCCGTTAAAGAATTTAAATGGAAACCATATTGCTACTTTGATGTCCAGTGCGCGTGACCTTTGACCTTTTGACCCCAAAATCGATAGGGAACATCTTCATCCCATGGGTAGTCCATATATATGATATGGTGACGGTAGGTGGAAAGGATAATGCTTTAGAGCCCGGAAACCATTGCGTCTACAGACGGACGGACAGACAGACTGACAACCCGATTCCAGTATACCCCCCCCCAACTTGTTGCGGGGGGTATAATAAACTATTTCAAAAGTTTAAGTTATAGATGAATAATCAATGATACGATTTAAATCAAAATAGATGTGTGTAACATTTCACTATAAAGAGTTGTATGAAAATGTGATTTGTGGAAATAAATAATAATGCTATAATTCTAATTAGAGGCCTGTGATCTTAATCACATCCTAATTAGTGTTAGAGTCAGCCCCCTGAACTGGAGCATATCCTAATTAGTGTTAGAATCAGGCCCGTGAACTGGATCATATCCTAATTAGTGTTAGAATCAGGCCCGTGAACTCAATCACATGCTAATTAGTGTTAGAATCAGGCCCGTGAACGCAATCACATGCTAACTAGTGTTAGAATCAGGCCCGTGAACTGGATCATATCCTAATTAGTGTTAGAATCAGGCCCGTGAACTGGATCATATCCTAATTTGTGTTAGAATCAGGCCCGTGAAGTCAACCACATGCTAGTTAGTGTTAGAATCAGGCCCGTGAACTGGATCATATCCTGATTAGTGTTAGAATCAGGCCCGTGAACTGGATCATATCCTAATTAGTGTTAGAATCAGGCCCGTGAACTCAATCACATTTTACTTAGTGTTAGAATTAGGCCCGTGAACTCAATCAAATTTAATTAGTGTTAGAATCAGGCCCGTGAAGTCAACCACATGCTAGTTAGTGTTAGAATCAGGCCCGTGAACTGGATCACATTTTGATTAGTGTTAGAATCAGGCCCGTGAACTGGATCATATCCTAATTAATATTAGAATTAGGCCCGTGAACTCAATCACATGCTAATTAGTGTTAGAATCAGGCCCGTGAACTCAATCACATGCTAGTTAGTGTTAGAATCAGGCCCGTGAACTGGATCACATTTTGATTAGTGTTGAATCAGGCCCGTGAACTGGATCACATGCTAATTAGTGTTAGAATCAGGCCCGTGAACTCAATCACATGCTAATTAGTGTTAGAATCAGGCCCGTGAACTCAATCACATTTTAATTAGTGTTAGAATCAGGCCCGTGAACTGGATCACATTTTGATTAGTGTTAGAATCAGGCCCGTGAACTGGAGCATATCCTAATTAGTGTTAGAATCAGGCCCGTGAACTCAATCACATGCTAGTTACTGTTAGAATCAGGCCCGTGAACTGGATCACATTTTGATTAGTGTTAGAATCAGGCCCGTGAACTGGATCATATCCTAATTAGTGTTAGAAGCAGGCCCGTGAACTCAATCACATGCTAGTTAGTGTTAGAATCAGGCCCGTGAACTGGATCACATTTTGATTAGTGTTAGAATCAGGCCCGTGAACTGGATCATATCCTAATTAGTATTAAAATCAGGCCCGTGAACTCAATCACATGCTAATTAGTGTTAGAATCAGGCCCGTGAACTCAATCACATGCTAGTTAGTGTTAGAATCAGGCCCGTGAACTCAATCACATTTTAATTAGTGTTAGAATCAAGCCCGTGAACTAGATCATATCCTGATTAGTTTTAGAATCAGGCCCGTGAACTCAATCACATTTTACTTAGTGTTAGAATTAGGCCCGTGAACTCAATCACATTTAATTAGTGTTAGAATCAGGCCCGTGAAGTCAACCACATGCTAGTTAGTGTTAGAATCAGGCCCGTGAACTGGATCATATCCTAATTAGTATTAGAATCAGGCCCGTGAACTCAATCACATGCTAATTAGTGTTAGAATCAGGCCCGTGAACTCAATCACATGCTAGTTAGTGTTAGAATCAGGCCCGTGAACTGGATCACATTTTGATTAGTGTTGAATCAGGCCCGTGAACTGGATCACATGCTAATTAGTGTTAGAATCAGGCCCGTGAACTCAATCACATGCTAATTAGTGTTAGAATCAGGCCCGTGAACTCAATCACATTTTAATTAGTGTTAGAATCAGGCCCGTGAACTGGATCACATTTTGATTAGTGTTAGAATCAGGCCCGTGAACTGGAGCATATCCTAATTAGTGTTAGAATCAGGCCCGTGAACTCAATCACATGCTAGTTACTGTTAGAATCAGGCCCGTGAACTGGATCACATTTTGATTAGTGTTAGAATCAGGCCCGTGAACTGGATCATATCCTAATTAATATTAGAATTAGGCCCGTGAACTCAATCACATGCTAATTAGTGTTAGAATCAGGCCCGTGAACTCAATCACATGCTAGTTAGTGTTAGAATCAGGCCCGTGAACTGGATCACATTTTGATTAGTGTTGAATCAGGCCCGTGAACTGGATCACATGCTAATTAGTGTTAGAATCAGGCCCGTGAACTCAATCACATGCTAATTAGTGTTAGAATCAGGCCCGTGAACTCAATCACATTTTAATTAGTGTTAGAATCAGGCCCGTGAACTGGATCACATTTTGATTAGTGTTAGAATCAGGCCCGTGAACTGGAGCATATCCTAATTAGTGTTAGAATCAGGCCCGTGAACTCAATCACATGCTAGTTACTGTTAGAATCAGGCCCGTGAACTGGATCACATTTTGATTAGTGTTAGAATCAGGCCCGTGAACTGGATCATATCCTAATTAGTGTTAGAAGCAGGCCCGTGAACTCAATCACATGCTAGTTAGTGTTAGAATCAGGCCCGTGAACTGGATCACATTTTGATTAGTGTTAGAATCAGGCCCGTGAACTGGATCATATCCTAATTAGTATTAAAATCAGGCCCGTGAACTCAATCACATGCTAATTAGTGTTAGAATCAGGCCCGTGAACTCAATCACATGCTAGTTAGTGTTAGAATCAGGCCCGTGAACTCAATCACATTTTAATTAGTGTTAGAATCAAGCCCGTGAACTAGATCATATCCTGATTAGTTTTAGAATCAGGCCCGTGAACTCAATCACATTTTACTTAGTGTTAGAATTAGGCCCGTGAACTCAATCACATTTAATTAGTGTTAGAATCAGGCCCGTGAAGTCAACCACATGCTAGTTAGTGTTAGAATCAGGCCCGTGAACTGGATCATATCCTAATTAGTATTAGAATCAGGCCCGTGAACTCAATCACATGCTAATTAGTGTTAGAATCAGGCCCGTGAACTCAATCACATGCTAGTTAGTGTTAGAATCAGGCCCGTGAACTGGATCACATTTTGATTAGTGTTGAATCAGGCCCGTGAACTGGATCACATGCTAATTAGTGTTAGAATCAGGCCCGTGAACTCAATCACATGCTAATTAGTGTTAGAATCAGGCCCGTGAACTCAATCACATTTTAATTAGTGTTAGAATCAGGCCCGTGAACTGGATCACATTTTGATTAGTGTTAGAATCAGGCCCGTGAACTGGAGCATATCCTAATTAGTGTTAGAATCAGGCCCGTGAACTCAATCACATGCTAGTTACTGTTAGAATCAGGCCCGTGAACTGGATCACATTTTGATTAGTGTTAGAATCAGGCCCGTGAACTGGATCATATCCTAATTAGTGTTAGAAGCAGGCCCGTGAACTCAATCACATGCTAGTTAGTGTTAGAATCAGGCCCGTGAACTGGATCACATTTTGATTAGTGTTAGAATCAGGCCCGTGAACTGGATCATATCCTAATTAGTATTAGAATCAGGCCCGTGAACTCAATCACATGCTAATTAGTGTTAGAATCAGGCCCGTGAACTCAATCACATGCTAGTTAGTGTTAGAATCAGGCCCGTGAACTGGATCACATTTTAATTAGTGTTAGAATCAAGCCCGTGAACTAGATCATATCCTGATTAGTTTTAGAATCAGGCCCGTGAACTCAATCACATTTAATTAGTGTTAGAATCAGGCCCGTGAAGTCAACCACATGCTAGTTAGTGTTAGAATCAGGCCCGTGAACTGGATCATATCCTAATTAGTGTTAGAAGCAGGCCCGTGAACTCAATCACATGCTAATTAGTATTAGAATCAGGCCCGTGAACTCAATCATATGCTAATTAGTGTTAGAATCAGGCCCGTGAACTCAATCACATGCTAGTTAGTGTTAGAATCAGGCCCGTAAACTGCATCATATCCTGATTAGTGTTAGAATCAGGCCCGTGAACTCAATCACATCCTAATTAGTGTTAGAGTCAGGCCCGTGAACTCAATCACATCCTATTTAGTGTTAGAGACAGGCCCGTGAAGTGGACCATATCCTAATTAGAAGCCCATGAACTCAATCACATCCTAATTAGAACCCTGTGAACTCAATCAAATCCTTATTAGTGTTGATTCTGTACCTCCAATTACAAAAGATTTTTAATATGCATCTCGGGTACGAGTTAATACTAGGCCTTTAGTAAAAACGAAAGTAAATTGTATGACGTATGCAATTTGTGTGTGTTTGAGTTCACGGAACTTCCGATTGTATCAGTTCACGGGCTTTTTACCACGATTTTTATTGTTTGTAAATTTATATGAAAATGTGGTGTTTTGAATCGTGCTATTATTATTTTTTCGATATAAAGCGTGCTTTGGTGATTATTTTGTATCGAAAGTGCAAAAAGCCAGATATGCATATTCCCGTTAGAGATTTTCGCGCCATTAGTCTGTGACGTCATACGTGTCAATCGCAGTGAAGCGAGAAAGCATGAAAACATTTAAACAAGTTGTGAACAGCACATACTGCAGGCTATTGATACAAAATGGAGAGATTCAACAGTTACAAGTCCCATTATATTGTGTTGTACAGTATACAGCTGTGATAATCAGCACAAAAAGAAAAGTTTCTTTACTTTTACCAATGAGGCAAGTCGGGAGAAATTTTGTGAGCTTAGAACTAAATTTAGAAATACTTCAAACCAACGGAAAACCATCTCAATGACGAACTTACATATTGTATTCTAACCCATTTAATTCCTGATATCGACATTTCTGTTTACAAATTAATAGGCTCGTTGTCCTTCAGACTGGACATAATCAGAGGTTGCCTTCAGTTTGAGAACTCTTATAGCCTACCAGGTATTGAGGCAATCATTGAAGTCGCCGCGGGTCTGGCACCCACAGAAATTTCTGTGTAGCATACACTTTTTATATATATGTACAGTTCTTTGATTTCATATTCAACGATTTAACCCCCCCCCCCATTTACGAAATGACTACACGGTCTATCAGACTATCCCTACCCCCCCCCCCGATTAAAATAGTAAGAAAATGAGAAAGTCGAAAAAATGCCAGTTAATAATCGTCAAGAATGCTGAAATATGGCGGCTTTATTTTAAAAAATGACGGTGCGTGCCAACGTAGTGAGAAAAAAAATTGCAACAATATAATGAATGACAGACCGCCATCCCCCCCCCCCCATTATTTTTTAAAGTAATGAGAGGGACGATTATAAGGTAGAGGTTACGACTATTGGCCCCATCCCCCCCCCCTCTTTTTCTCTCCCACCCTCTTAAACACACACTATACGATTTGAGAAGTCGATAGATTTTCATCAGATTGGTAATTATAAAAGCCGGTTGCCTCCCCCTTCCCCTTTGAAAAATAAAATTATAAATTAAATCGATATCGGTAAATCGACTGTTTCCTTCGACACATTGTAGGTCAATGCATCAATTTAATTAAAAGCAAATTTTTCTACCTTCTCCAGTGTAACGGTTAGAGAAGAATTTATTTTAATTAGATCAGCATTGGCAAGTTGCAAAGATAAAAAAAATTACAATATAACGATTTATAAGAAAAAGAAATTATATCACGGGTTCGATTTTGTGAAAAGGTTCACCCCCCCCCCCGGGAAAAAAATTCTGGATCCGCGCCTGCTAACACTCTACATATACAGACCTCTAATGCTTTAAAAATAACATGATCTACAGGGGAACACAGTCAAAATGTTTGCAAACGAAATGTGTCATTCAGATATTTACCAAAAGTTTCCCTTCTGTGAGCGGGCAGGGGCGTAGCTAGGACTGTTTCAATGTGTAGGCACGTGTGATGAAACTAAAGAAACTAAACCGAGACGCGATGCGCTGAAGGGTTAGGTACAGGAGGGGGTGACCCCTTCTCGCTGGGGGTGGGTCGCGGGGGGTAATCCTCGATTGATTAAATATTGTTTCATGCCCCTCTCGAGAATATTTCACTTATATGGAGACGTCACCACTGCCGGTGAAGGGCTGGAAAATTTAGGCCTATGCTCGGCGCTTATGGCCATTGAGCAGGGAGGGATCTTTATCTTGCCATACCTACTGTGACACGGGACCTGGTTTTTGCGGTCTCATCCAAAGGACCGTCCCATTTAGTCACCTCTTACGACAAGCAAGGGATATTGAGGACCTATTCTAACCCGGATTCCCACGGGATACCACGAGAAAATTTTTGAAATATTAGGACTCGTTTGCACTACTCTGAGCATCAAAATGATTGCAATAGACATTAAATATTGCACAACTTTTGGAAATTTTAAACTGTTAAGTTGGAGAGCGAGTCATTGTGATCACCAAAGTTTAAAAAAATATATATAAACATTATGTAGAATATGTTATAAAAAGAAAAGGTCCGACAGCATAATTTTATATCCGATTTTAAATACTAGAAATATATATGTTTATTTTGCAGACATTTATGGACAAAAATGTGTTTTGAAAGTAAAGGGAAAACATGTGTAGGCACGTGCCTACTGGAGCCTAAAGAAGCTACACCCCTGGCGGGATCTCCGTCCGAGTGGTCAATGTCGATGTAGTATTAGGCTAATATAAATGTTTGCTGAGGGAATTTCTTTAAGATTTGGCTCAGCGGCAGGTTCAAATATGTATGGCGGAATCTTAAATACTAACGGGATGTCATCGATGTCAGAGCATTAATTATCCATTCCGTATAATTTATGACTTTCAATAGAATATATTCACACACATATACATAGCTGCTGCAGCACATTGACACGTATGACGTCATGACGTATCACGTGACTAGATAGCTCATTAGTGACGATTTGAGAAGCAGAAGCTTTGAATATATGCAGATAAAATGCATGCTTATATCAATTATTGGGAGTAACGAAACAATATAACAGCAGAAACGTGCTTTATTAAGGTTACTCCTTCTGATTTTAATTACATTAAAAATCGTGGTAAAAACCCTTTAGAGATCGGACATCGCATATCGACATGTGCCATGAGTCCTGTTCACCTATAGGGGTGATTAAATTGAATAATTCCAAGTATGATGTTTTTGTTATTCATTTATCTACAAAAAATATCGGAGTCTATGTTTTACCAAGTCTTCCGGTAGTTATTTTTATCGGAATCATGAGAATGTCCTATCTAAATTTATTGTCATATTGAGGTGGGGTTGTAGTGACGACACAGGTGCATTTCTCACCGCGTAGACGATTATCAAAAAAGTCATAGGACTCGTGATCGTGCTGCTTATAAAACCATGAGTCCTGTATTCGCTTTAAAAAATCACTATAGTGACAACCCTGATGTGGCATGAAATTGGAAGACTGGATCTAGACCTGCGGTAAACAAGTTGTGGATTAGACTGTTAGAGGTGCGATAATCAAGAGACCTAGACATTGCACCATATGACTTACGTAACATAGTGTCTTGTCCAAACGCTGCCTGTTGACCCTCTAGGCTCAGTAATGATGGGGACAATCATTGATTAAAAAATATATATAAAAAAGAGCACTGCTTCATTATTTTTATTTTAGCTTGTAGGTTTTCATTTTAGCCTGTGGATTTTTTACCCACAGGCTAAAATTAGCCTGTGGTAGAAAAAGTTAATTTCGACCCCTGTCGTTGGATCATGCCTATCGTAGTAAAATTGTCTACTCATGTGTAAACATTTAATGAGTGAGATTATGGGGAACGACGTAAAGATTTAAATCTCACCTGTAACAGACATTGAGACGTACACATCGACTTAGAGAGAGCGGGTACAAGTCTGTAGTAGTATACTGTAACAGACAGAGAGATGTACACATCGACATACAGAGAGCGGGTACAAGTCTGTAGTAGTATACTGTAACAGACAGAGAGATGTACACATCGACATACAGAGAGCGGGTACAAGTCTGTAGTAGTATACTGTAATAGAGAGATGTACACATCGACATACAGAGAGCGGGTACAAGTCTGTAGTAGTATACTGTAACTGACAGAGAGATGTACACATCGACATACAAAATAATACACTAGTCTGGTTATGGATCCTTTTAAATTTAATGAGTGGGCTTATGTGTAAAATTCAATAAGTGGGATTATCTGTAAAAATTCAATGTGTGGGATTATGTGTAAAAATTCAATGAGTGGGATTATGTGTAAAAATTCAATAAGTGGGATTATGTGTAAAAATTCAATGAGTGGGATTATGTGTAAAAATTCAATGAGTGGGATTATGTGTAAAAATTCAATGAGTGGGATTATGTGTAAAAATTCAATGAGTGGGAGTATGTGTAAAAATTCAATGAGTGGGATTATGTGTAAAAATTCAATGTGTGGGATTATGTGTAAAAATTCAATGAGTGGGATTATGTTTATATATTTAATGAGTGGGATTATGTTTATGTTACCCGGATGAATCAGGAACTGTTATGAGCTAGAGTCTGGAAAGAGGAGAGAGAACTGATGTCAACAATCTTTATTGATATCGAGGCGACTTGCATACAAATTAAATTGTCTTAAGTCAACACAAACATAAATCTCAGTTTCAATGCCTAGTGACAAATGACATGTTCAATGGTTAGGGGCAAATGGCATTCCAACTACTACACAGTAAAACATGTCCTCAACTGACTGAATTCACATCAAGAACACTGTAGCATTGAATAAATGAACTATGAAATCATTTGACTGAAAGTATAAACTATGACGGTAATCGAACATTACAGAAAATAGCCCAGTTGCTAAACAATAACAAATACATGGGCGCAGCCATTTTGAAAGAACCCGGATGTGGAAAATGCGGGAAAAATAAGTGATAGTCCCATGTAAATAACTGACTATTATGCTTACTCGCTATAATACTGTGACTAGAATTGTTCCAATGTCTCTAAACTTAAACACTATTGATAAACAGACATAAAAATAAACATCGTTAACTCACACTTGCTTATAATGTTACTAAACTGCAGTCACGTGACCTACAAGCACATGTTTTCAAATTCAACTTTCGGCAGCTCCCTGCTACAGAGTTGCGCATGCGCATTGTAACTTTTTCTTTCGCTTTGAATCCTGAACGGTAAACAAATTCAGTCATGATTGCGCTAGCTATTTTCTGTGTGGTATGTTCCTTTTTAATCATTTGTTAAATTAATATGGTGACGGTGCTACCGTTTGAGCGAGCGCAGCTTCATGTATGTACAGATTAAATTTTGTAATGTTCATGCTTTGATCAGGTTCAATTTAAACCCCGGGCACTGGAAGTTAATGTAAATATATAGTATGTGCATGTATAAAAATATATCCACATTTGGTATGGACCCCCCCCCCCCCCTCCTTTTTTATACATGCACATACTATATATTTACATTAACTTCCAGTGCCCGTGATTTAAACAATATATCTATTGTAATGTTCATGCTTTGATCAGGTTCAATTTAAACAATATCTATTTGCCAAATAATCACATGCATTTTATCTGCATATATTCAAAGCTTCTGCTTCTCAAATCGTCACTAATGAGCTATCTAGTCACGTGATACGTCATGACGTCATACGTGTCAATGTGCTGCAGCAGCTATGTATATGTGTGTGAATATATTCTATTGAAAGTCATAAATTATACGGAATGGATAATTAATGCTCTGACATCGATGACATCCCGTTAGTATTTAAGATTCCGCCATACATATTTGAACCTGCCGCTGAGCCAAATCTTAAAGAAATTCCCTCAGCAAACATTTATATTAGCCTAATACTACATCGACATTGACCACTCGGACGGAGATCCCGCCAGGGGTGTAGCTTCTTTAGGCTCCAGTAGGCACGTGCCTACACATGTTTTCCCTTTACTTTCAAAACACATTTTTGTCCATAAATGTCTGCAAAATAAACATATATATTTCTAGTATTTAAAATCGGATATAAAATTATGCTGTCGGACCTTTTCTTTTTATAACATATTCTACATAATGTTTATATATATTTTTTTAAACTTTGGTGATCACAATGACTCGCTCTCCAACTTAACAGTTTAAAATTTCCAAAAGTTGTGCAATATTTAATGTCTATTGCAATCATTTTGATGCTCAGAGTAGTGCAAACGAGTCCTAATATTTCAAAAATTTTCTCGTGGTATCCCGTGGGAATCCGGGTTAGAATAGGTCCTCAATATCCCTTGCTTGTCGTAAGAGGTGACTAAATGGGACGGTCCTTTGGATGAGACCGCAAAAACCAGGTCCCGTGTCACAGTAGGTATGGCAAGATAAAGATCCCTCCCTGCTCAATGGCCATAAGCGCTGAGCATAGGCCTAAATTTTCCAGCCCTTCACCGGCAGTGGTGACGTCTCCATATAAGTGAAATATTCTCGAGAGGGGCATGAAACAATATTTAATCAATCGAGGATTACCCCCCGCGACCCACCCCCAGCGAGAAGGGGTCACCCCCTCCTGTACCTAACCCTTCAGCGCATCGCGTCTCGGTTTAGTTTCTTTAGTTTCATCACACGTGCCTACACATTGAAACAGTCCTAGCTACGCCCCTGCCCGCTCACAGAAGGGAAACTTTTGGTAAATATCTGAATGACACATTTCGTTTGCAAACATTTTGACTGTGTTCCCCTGTAGATCATGTTATTTTTAAAGCATTAGAGGTCTGTATATGTAGAGTGTTAGCAGGCGCGGATCCAGAATTTTTTTCCCGGGGGGGGGTGAACCTTTTCACAAAATCGAACCCGTGATATAATTTCTTTTTCTTATAAATCGTTATATTGTAATTTTTTTTATCTTTGCAACTTGCCAATGCTGATCTAATTAAAATAAATTCTTCTCTAACCGTTACACTGGAGAAGGTAGAAAAATTTGCTTTTAATTAAATTGATGCATTGACCTACAATGTGTCGAAGGAAACAGTCGATTTACCGATATCGATTTAATTTATAATTTTATTTTTCAAAGGGGAAGGGGGAGGCAACCGGCTTTTATAATTACCAATCTGATGAAAATCTATCGACTTCTCAAATCGTATAGTGTGTGTTTAAGAGGGTGGGAGAGAAAAAGAGGGGGGGGATGGGGCCAATAGTCGTAACCTCTACCTTATAATCGTCCCTCTCATTACTTTAAAAAATAATGGGGGGGGGGGGGATGGCGGTCTGTCATTCATTATATTGTTGCAATTTTTTTTCTCACTACGTTGGCACGCACCGTCATTTTTTAAAATAAAGCCGCCATATTTCAGCATTCTTGACGATTATTAACTGGCATTTTTTCGACTTTCTCATTTTCTTACTATTTTAATCGGGGGGGGGGGGGGGTAGGGATAGTCTGATAGACCGTGTAGTCATTTCGTAAATGGGGGGGGGGGGGTTAAATCGTTGAATATGAAATCAAAGAACTGTACATATATATAAAAAGTGTATGCTACACAGAAATTTCTGTGGGTGCCAGACCCGCGGCGACTTCAATGATTGCCTCAATACCTGGTAGGCTATAAGAGTTCTCAAACTGAAGGCAACCTCTGATTATGTCCAGTCTGAAGGACAACGAGCCTATTAATTTGTAAACAGAAATGTCGATATCAGGAATTAAATGGGTTAGAATACAATATGTAAGTTCGTCATTGAGATGGTTTTCCGTTGGTTTGAAGTATTTCTAAATTTAGTTCTAAGCTCACAAAATTTCTCCCGACTTGCCTCATTGGTAAAAGTAAAGAAACTTTTCTTTTTGTGCTGATTATCACAGCTGTATACTGTACAACACAATATAATGGGACTTGTAACTGTTGAATCTCTCCATTTTGTATCAATAGCCTGCAGTATGTGCTGTTCACAACTTGTTTAAATGTTTTCATGCTTTCTCGCTTCACTGCGATTGACACGTATGACGTCACAGACTAATGGCGCGAAAATCTCTAACGGGAATATGCATATCTGGCTTTTTGCACTTTCGATACAAAATAATCACCAAAGCACGCTTTATATCGAAAAAATAATAATAGCACGATTCAAAACACCACATTTTCATATAAATTTACAAACAATAAAAATCGTGGTAAAAAGCCCGTGAACTGATACAATCGGAAGTTCCGTGAACTCAAACACACACAAATTGCATACGTCATACAATTTACTTTCGTTTTTACTAAAGGCCTAGTATTAACTCGTACCCGAGATGCATATTAAAAATCTTTTGTAATTGGAGGTACAGAATCAACACTAATAAGGATTTGATTGAGTTCACAGGGTTCTAATTAGGATGTGATTGAGTTCATGGGCTTCTAATTAGGATATGGTCCACTTCACGGGCCTGTCTCTAACACTAAATAGGATGTGATTGAGTTCACGGGCCTGACTCTAACACTAATTAGGATGTGATTGAGTTCACGGGCCTGATTCTAACACTAATCAGGATATGATGCAGTTTACGGGCCTGATTCTAACACTAACTAGCATGTGATTGAGTTCACGGGCCTGATTCTAACACTAATTAGCATATGATTGAGTTCACGGGCCTGATTCTAATACTAATTAGCATGTGATTGAGTTCACGGGCCTGCTTCTAACACTAATTAGGATATGATCCAGTTCACGGGCCTGATTCTAACACTAACTAGCATGTGGTTGACTTCACGGGCCTGATTCTAACACTAATTAAATGTGATTGAGTTCACGGGCCTGATTCTAAAACTAATCAGGATATGATCTAGTTCACGGGCTTGATTCTAACACTAATTAAAATGTGATCCAGTTCACGGGCCTGATTCTAACACTAACTAGCATGTGATTGAGTTCACGGGCCTGATTCTAACACTAATTAGCATGTGATTGAGTTCACGGGCCTGATTCTAATACTAATTAGGATATGATCCAGTTCACGGGCCTGATTCTAACACTAATCAAAATGTGATCCAGTTCACGGGCCTGATTCTAACACTAACTAGCATGTGATTGAGTTCACGGGCCTGCTTCTAACACTAATTAGGATATGATCCAGTTCACGGGCCTGATTCTAACACTAATCAAAATGTGATCCAGTTCACGGGCCTGATTCTAACAGTAACTAGCATGTGATTGAGTTCACGGGCCTGATTCTAACACTAATTAGGATATGCTCCAGTTCACGGGCCTGATTCTAACACTAATCAAAATGTGATCCAGTTCACGGGCCTGATTCTAACACTAATTAAAATGTGATTGAGTTCACGGGCCTGATTCTAACACTAATTAGCATGTGATTGAGTTCACGGGCCTGATTCTAACACTAATTAGCATGTGATCCAGTTCACGGGCCTGATTCAACACTAATCAAAATGTGATCCAGTTCACGGGCCTGATTCTAACAGTAACTAGCATGTGATTGAGTTCACGGGCCTGCTTCTAACACTAATTAGGATATGATCCAGTTCACGGGCCTGATTCTAACACTAATCAAAATGTGATCCAGTTCACGGGCCTGATTCTAACAGTAACTAGCATGTGATTGAGTTCACGGGCCTGATTCTAACACTAATTAGGATATGCTCCAGTTCACGGGCCTGATTCTAACACTAATCAAAATGTGATCCAGTTCACGGGCCTGATTCTAACACTAATTAAAATGTGATTGAGTTCACGGGCCTGATTCTAACACTAATTAGCATGTGATTTAGTTCACGGGCCTGATTCTAACACTAATTAGCATGTGATCCAGTTCACGGGCCTGATTCAACACTAATCAAAATGTGATCCAGTTCACGGGCCTGATTCTAACACTAACTAGCATGTGATTGAGTTCACGGGCCTGATTCTAACACTAATTAGCATGTGATTGAGTTCACGGGCCTGATTCTAATATTAATTAGGATATGATCCAGTTCACGGGCCTGATTCTAACACTAATCAAAATGTGATCCAGTTCACGGGCCTGATTCTAACACTAACTAGCATGTGGTTGACTTCACGGGCCTGATTCTAACACTAATTAAATTTGATTGAGTTCACGGGCCTAATTCTAACACTAAGTAAAATGTGATTGAGTTCACGGGCCTGATTCTAACACTAATTAGGATATGATCCAGTTCACGGGCCTGATTCTAACACTAATCAGGATATGATCCAGTTCACGGGCCTGATTCTAACACTAACTAGCATGTGGTTGACTTCACGGGCCTGATTCTAACACAAATTAGGATATGATCCAGTTCACGGGCCTGATTCTAACACTAATTAGGATATGATCCAGTTCACGGGCCTGATTCTAACACTAGTTAGCATGTGATTGAGTTCACGGGCCTGATTCTAACACTAATTAGCATGTGATTGAGTTCACGGGCCTGATTCTAACACTAATTAGGATATGATCCAGTTCACGGGCCTGATTCTAACACTAATTAGGATATGCTCCAGTTCAGGGGGCTGACTCTAACACTAATTAGGATGTGATTAAGATCACAGGCCTCTAATTAGAATTATAGCATTATTATTTATTTCCACAAATCACATTTTCATACAACTCTTTATAGTGAAATGTTACACACATCTATTTTGATTTAAATCGTATCATTGATTGTTCATCTATAACTTAAACTTTTGAAATAGTTTATTATACCCCCCGCAACAAGTTGGGGGGGGGTATACTGGAATCGGGTTGTCAGTCTGTCTGTCCGTCCGTCTGTAGACGCAATGGTTTCCGGGCTCTAAAGCATTATCCTTTCCACCTACCGTCACCATATCATATATATGGACTACCCATGGGATGAAGATGTTCCCTATCGATTTTGGGGTCAAAAGGTCAAAGGTCACGCGCACTGGACATCAAAGTAGCAATATGGTTTCCATTTAAATTCTTTAACGGCTTTTTTCATCGCATGGAGATGCTGTGTTCCTAGATACCTTTTGGATCATAATACTGAAGTTTTACCTATTTCCAACACCCTTTAGGAGATTGGGGTAAGCGAGGGGTATTTTTAGTGAGCATTGCTCACAGTACCTCTTGTTTTAACAGGTTGGTTTTTTTTACAATAACTATCGGAAAAGACTAACAAAATTTATGTTCCTATCATGCATAAATCTAAATAAATCATTGATTTTGCAAAATCTGATGACATCATAGGAGGGTGGAATTACTTTAAGTTATGTTTAGTGCTGTGTGTATATAAACATGCACTCATATAATTATATCTTCCCTCTTCCAGGAGGAGACATATTGTATTTGTACTTTCTGTCCGTCCTTCCTTCTGTCACAAAATCTTGTGAACGCTTCTCCACCTATATGGCTTATCAGATAGACTTGAAACTTTGTACAATGCTTCATTGTCATTTGCAGATGTGAATATTGTTGGGACGGGAGGATCCAATTGTTTTTCTAAGAGTTATAGTGGATCTAAGAGGGGTGGAAGATGTAAAATAGCTTATGAACTCTTCTCCTCCCATATGGCTTATTGGATAGACTTGAAACTTTGTACAATGCTTAATTGTCATTTGTAGATGTGCATATTGTCGGAATGGGAGGATCCAAAGTTTTTCCTAAAAGATATAGTGGATCTAAAAGGGGTGGAGGATGTTAAAATACCTTGTGAACACTTCTCCTATATGGCTTATCTGATAGACTTGAGAATTTGTACAATGCTTCAATGCCATTTGTAGATGTGCAAGTTGTAGGGACAGGAGGATCCAATTGTTTTCCTAAGAGTTATAGTGGATCTAAGAGGGGTGGAAGATGTAAAATAGCTTATGAACTCTTCTCCTCCCATATGGCTTATTGGATAGACTTGAAACTTTGTACAATGCTTAATTGTCATTTGTAGATGTGCATATTGTCGGAATGGGAGGATCCAAAGTTTTTCCTAAAAGATATAGTGGATCTAAAAGGGGTGGAGGATGTTAAAATACCTTGTGAACACTTCTCCTATATGGCTTATCTGATAGACTTGAGAATTTGTACAATGCTTCAATGCCATTTGTAGATGTGCAAGTTGTAGGGACAGGAGGATCCAATTGCTATCCTTAAAGTTAAAGTGGATCTGAGGGGTGTAGGGTATAAAATAGTTTGTGAACGTTTCTCCTCCTATATGGCTTATCAGAGTTCATGTCTATCTTCCTGCCCATGCTTTCTCCTCCATACTATTCAATACATTAAGGGGGATGTTTCCTATATTTTACGAATTAATTGGTTGATTGACAACAAACTTGGTACACTTGTACAGCATATATAAGGAGTAGATGACCCCTATTGATTCTTAGGTCACATGGTCAGTCCACTCTTGACATAGGAAGGAATTGTCTGCTCAATATTTTGAATTGGTGTAACTACTATCAATTAAATGAGGCACGGGTATAACCCTTTCAATTTTGCAACTTGGGGTCATATGTGTTTTAGAAACATCTCTTGTGTTGTATTATATGAATTACAGTTTTTAGTGTGCTCAGTTTAGAGAATAGCATAAAAGTATTTGATAATTAAATATCTTGCAGATTGGCAGTTTACTCCATGCACCGACAGGAATGATAAACTGTGATATTCGTAAATGGCGAGCATTTATATTTTTAGCTCACCTGAGCCAAAGGCTCAAGTGAGCTTTTCTGATCAAAATTTGCCCGTTGTCTGTCGTCGTCGGCGTCATAAACGTTTTACATTTTCGACTTCTTCTCAAGAACCGCTGGACCAATTTCAACCAAACATCCCACAAAGCATCCTTGAGTGAAGGGCTTTCAAGTTTGTTCAAAAGAAGGGTCATGTCCCTTTCAAAGGGGAGATAATCACAAAAATGCAAAAATAGGGTGGGGTCATTAAAAAATCTTCTAATCAAGAGCCACTCGGCCAGAAAAGCTGAAATTTACATGACAGCTTACTGGCATAGTACAAATTCACGTTTATTAAAATCATGGCCCCTGGGGGTTGGATGGGGCCACAATAGGGGATCAAAGTTTTACATACAAATATATAAGGAAAATGTTTAAAAATCTTCTCAAGAACCACTGATCCAGAAAAACTGATATTTACATGAAAGCTTTCTGACATAATGCAGATTCAAGTTTGTTCAAATCATGGCCCCCGGGTGTTGGATGGGGCCACAATAGGGGATCAAAGTTTTTACATACAAATATATAAGGAAAATGTTTAAAAATCTTTTTCTCAAGAACCACTGAGCCAGAAAAGCTGATATTGACATGAAAGCTTCCTGACATATTTCAGATTTCAGTTTGTG
>NC_079172.1:1751330-1826330 GCF_947568905.1 Ostrea edulis | reverse complement strand
ACTCTACAGGGACTAGGTTATGCTCTACAGGGACTAGGTTATACTCTACAGGGACTAGGTTATGTTCTACAGGGACTAGGTTATACTCTACAGGGACTAGGTTATACTCTACAGGGACTGGGTTATACTCTACAGGGACTATGTTATACTCTACTGGGACTAGGTTATGCTCTACAGGGACTAGGTTATACACTACAGGGACTAGGTTAGGCTCTACAGGGACTGGGTTATGCTTTACAGGGACTAGGTTATGCGCTAAAGGGACTAGGTTATGCTCTACAGGGACTAGGTTATACTCTACAGGGACTGGGTTATACTCTACAGGGACTGGGTTATATTCTACAGGGACTATGTTATACTCTACTGGGACTAGGTTATGCTCTACAGGGACTGGGTTATACTCTACAGGGACTAGGTTATGCTCTACAGGGACTAGGTTATACTCTACAGGGACTAGGTTATACTCTACAGGGACTAGGTTATACTCTACAGGGACTAGGTTATGCTCTACAGGGACTAGGTTATGCTCTACCGGGACTAGGTTATACTCTACAGGGACTAGGTTATGCTCTACAGGGACTAGGTTATACTCTACAGGGACTAGGTTATACTCTACAGGGACTGGGTTATACTCTACAGGGACTAGGTTATGCTCTACAGGGACTAGGTTATGCTCTACCGGGACTAGGTTATGCTCTACAGGGACTAGGTTATACTCTACAGGGACTAGGTTATACTCTACAGGGACTGGGTTATACTCTACAGGGACTAAGCTATGCTCTACAAGGACTGGGTTATACTTCACAGGGACTAGGTTATGCTCTACTGGGACTATGCTATACTCTACAGGGACTAGGTTATACTCTACAGGGACTAGGTTATGCTCTACAGGGACTAGGTTATACGCTACAGGGACTATGCTATACTCTACAGGGACTAGGTTAGGCTCTACAGGGACTAGGTTAGGCTCTACAGGGACTGGGTTATACTCTACAGGGACTATGTTATACTCTACAGGGACTGGGTTATACTCTACAGGGACTAGGTTATACTCTACAGGGACTAGGTTATGCTCTACAGGGACTAGGTTATGCTCTACAGGGACTAAGCTATGCTCTACAAGGACTGGGTTAGGGTTTACAAGGATTGGATTAGATGCATGTGAACTGGATCATATCCTAATTAGTGTTAGAATCAGGCCCGTGAACTCAATCACATCTTAATTAGTGTTAGAGTCAGGCCCGTGAACTGGATCATATCCTAATTAGAGTTAGAATCAGGCCCATTAACTGGATCATATCCTAATTAGCGTTAGAGTTAGGCCCGGGAACTCAATCACATTTTATTTAGTGTTAAAATCAGGCCCGTGAGCTGGATCATATCCTAATTAGTGTTAGAATCAGGCCTGTGAACTGGATCATATCCTAATTAGCATTACAAGCAGGCCCGTGAACTGGATCATATCCTAATTAGTGTTAGAATCAGGCCCGTGAACTCAATCACATCCTAATTAGTGTTAGAGTCAGGCCCATGAAATGGATCATATCCTAATTAGAGACCTGTTAACTGAATCACATCTTAATTAGTGGTAGAATGAGGTCCGTGAACATGATCATATCCTAATTAGTGGTAGAATAAGGCCCGTGAACTCAATCACATCCTAATTAGTGTTAAAGTCGGGCCCGTGAAATGGATCATATCCTAATTAGCGTTAGAGTTAGGCCCGTGAACTCAATCACATTTTATTTAGTGTTAGAATCAGGCCCGTGAACTGGATCACATCCTAATTAGTGTTAGAATCAGGCCCGTGAACTCAATCACATCCTAATTAGTGTTAAAGTCAGGCCCGTGAACTGGATCATATCCTAATTAGAGGCCCGTGAACTGAATCACATCTTAATCAGTGTTAGAATTAGGCCCGTGAACTGGATCATATCCTAATTAGTGTTAGAATCAGGCCCGTGAACTCAATCACATCCTAATTAGTGTTAGAGTCAGGCCCGTGAACTGGATCATATCCTAATTAGTGTTAGAATCAGGCCCGTGAACTCAATCACATCTTAAATAGTGTTAAAGTCAGGCCGTGAACTGGATCATATCCTAATTTGAGACCTGTTAACTGAATCACATCTTAATTAGTGGTAGAATGAGGTCCGTGAACATGATCATATCCTAATTAGTGTTAGAATTAGGCCCGTGAACTGGATCATATCCTAATTAGTGTTAGAATCAGGCCCGTGAACTGGATCATATCCTAATTAGTGTTAGAGTCAGGCCCGTGAACTGGATCATATCCTAATTAGAAGCCCGTGAACTGAATCACATCTTAATCAGTGTTAAAATTAGGCCCGTGAACTGGATCATATCCTAATTAGTGTTAGAATCAGGCCCGTGAACTCAATCACATCCTAATTAGTGTTACAGTCAGGCCCGTGAACTGGATCATATCCTAATTAGTGTTAGAATCAGGCCCGTGAACTCAATCACATCCTAATTAGTGTTAGAGTCAGGCCCGTGAACTGGATCATATCCTAATTAGAGGCCCGTGAACTGAATCACATCTTAATCAGTGTTAGAATTAGGCCCGTGAACTGGATCATATCCTAATTAGTGTAGAATGAGGCCCGTGAACTTAATCACATCCTAATTAGTGTTAGAGTCAGGCCCGTGAACTGAATCATATCCTAATTAGAGGCCCGTGAACTGAATCACAGCTTAATTAGTGGTAGAATTAGGCCCGTGAACTGGATCATATCCTAATTAGTGTTAGAATCAGGCCCGTGAACTCAATCACATCCTAATTAGTGTTAGAGTCAGGCCCGTGAACTGGATCATATCCTAATTAGAGGCCCGTGAACTGAATCACATCTTAATCAGTGTTAGAATTAGGCCCGTGAACTGGATCATATCCTAATTAGTGTAGAATGAGGCCCGTGAACTTAATCACATCCTAATTAGTGTTAGAGTCAGGCCCGTGAACTGAATCATATCCTAATTAGAGGCCCGTGAACTGAATCACAGCTTAATTAGTATTAGAATTAGGCCCGTGAACTGGATCATATCCTAATTAGTGTTAGAGTCAGGCCCGTGAAATGGATCATATCCTATTTAGAGGCCCATGAACTGAATCACATCTTAATCAGTGTTAAAATTAGGCCCGTGAACTGGATCATATCCTAATTAGTGTTAGAATTAGGCCCGTGAACTGGATCATATCCTAATTAGTGTTAGAATCAGGCCCGTGAACTGGATCATATCCTAATTAGTGTTAGAATCAGGCCCTTTAACTGGATCATATCCTAATTAGCGTTAGAGTTAGGCCCGTGAACTCAATCACATTTTATTTAGTGTTAGAATCAGGCCCGTGAACTGGATCACATCCTAATTAGTGTTAGAATCAGGCCCGTGAACTCAATCACATCCTAATTAGTGTTAAAGTCAGGCCCGTGAACCGGATCATATCCTAATTAGAGGCCCGTGAACTGAATCACATCTTAATCAGTGTTAGAATTAGGCCCGTTAACTCAATCACATCCTAATTAGTGTTAGAGTCAGGCCCGTGAACTGGAACATATCCTAATTAGTGTTAGAATCAGGCCCGTGAACTCAATCACATCCTAATTAGTGTTAGATTCAGGCCCGTGAAACGGATCATATCCTATTTAGAGGCCCATGAACTGAATCACATCTTAATCAGTGTTAAAATTAGGCCCGTGAACTGGATCATATCCTAATTAGTGTTAGAATCAGGCCCGTGAACTCAATCACATCTTAAATAGTGTTAAAGTCAGGCCGTGAACTGGATCATATCCTAATTAGAGACCTGTTAACTGAATCACATCTTAATTAGTGGTAGAATGAGGTCCGTGAACATGATCATATCCTAATTAGTGTTAGAATCAGGCCCGTGAACTCAATCACATCCTAATTAGTGTTAGAGTCAGGCCCGTGAACTGGATCATATCCTAATTAGAGGCCCGTGAACTGAATCACATCTTAATTAGTGTTAGAATGAGGTCCGTGAACTGGATCATATCCTAATTAGTGTTAGAATCAGGCCTGTGAACTGAATCACATCCTAATTAGTGTTAGAATCAGGCCCGTGAACTGGGTCATATCCTAATTAGAGGCCATTGAACTGAATCACATCTTAATTAGTGTTAGAATCAGGTCCGTGAACTGGATCATATTCTAATTAGTGTTAGAATGAGGCCCGTGAACTCAATCACATCCTAATTAGTGTTAGAGTCAGGCCCGTGAACTGGGTCATATCCTAATTAGAGGCCAGTGCACTGAATCACATCCTAATTAGTGTTAGAATCAGACCCGTGAACTCAATCACATCCTAATTAGTGTTAGAATTGGGTCCGTGAACTGGGTCACATCCTAATTAGTGTTAGAGTCAGGCCCGTGAACTGGATCATATCCTAATTAGAGGCCCGTGAACTGAATCACATCTTAATTAGTGTTAGAATCAGGTCCGTGAACTGGATCATATCCTAATTAGTGTTAGAATCAGACCCGTGAACTCAATCACATCCTAATTAGTGTTAGAATTAGGCCCGTGAACTGGATCACATCCTAATTAGAGGCCAGTGAACTGAATCACATCTTAATTAATGTTAGAATGAGGTCCGTGAACTGGATCATATCCTAATTAGTGTTAGAATCAGGCCTGTGAACTCAATCACATCCTAATTAGTGTTAGAATTGGGTCCGTGAACTGGGTCACATCCTAATTAGTGTTAGAGTCAGGCCCGTGAACTGGGTCATATCCTAATTAGAGGCCAGTGAACTGAATCACATCTTAATTAGTGTTAGAATCAGGTCCGTGAACTGGATCACATCCTTATTAGTGTTAGAATCAGGCCCGTGTACTCAATCACATGCTAATTAGTGTTAGAATCAGGCCCGTGAACTCAATCACATCCTAATTAGTGTTAGAGTCAGGCCCGTGAACTGGATCACATCATAATTAGATGCCCGTGAACTGAATCACATCTTAATTGGTGTTAGAGTCAGGCCTGTGAACTGAATCACATCCTAATTAGTGTTAGAAGCAATCCCGTGAACTCAATCACATCCTAATTAGTGTTAGAGTCAGGCCCGTGAACTGGATCATATCCTAATTAGATGCCCGTGAACTGAATCTTATCCTAATTAGTATTAAAGTCAGGCCCGGAAACTGGATCACATTTTAATTCGTGTTAGAATCAGGCCCGTGAACAGAGTACAGCATCATATATAGGAAAACGAAAGTAGAAGGTATGACGTATGCAATTTGTGTGTGTTTGAGTGCACAGAGTTTCCGGTCGGATCAGTTCACGGGCTTATAGCCTTTCCCGGTAAAAACCCTCTAAAGCATTTGTTTCAATCCGAGTTTCTTAAAAAAACATAAAAGAAAAATCCGGATAGAAACGGTTATTGAAATCAGTCGTTCATGTAAGCGTTTGTATGATTCAGAGTGCAAGTTTAAGAAAAGCGAATAGCGTATCACCGTATAAAACGGATAAGATACGATCATAGTTTGTAAATCACCACTCGCTAAGATTTTCGAGTGTCCATTATTTTTACTCGCTATTTTTCAAATGTACTCGCATTTTGCGAGTATTTCTCGCTAATTTCGAGCTCTGCAACGATGATGACTGCTGCATACAGGTTTTATGAATGCGCCGTTTTAAAAGTCCCAGATCGGGACCTACTTAGATACTGGTGTAATTACTGAAATATTTATAAATATAGAACACTTTTCATTGAATTCAATCTTTGGTGATAAAATGGCAGTAATGAATATCCCTTTTAGGAGGAATAACACACCAGAGAAATTTAAGGAGGAATATTGAATTGATTGATTGATTGAATATTGTTTAACGTCCCTCTGAAGAATATTTCACTCATATGGAGACGTCACCACTGATGGAGAACGGCTGCAAAATTTAAGTCTATGTTCGGCGCTTACGGCCTTTGAGCAGGGAGGGATTTTTTTCGTGCCACACCTGCTGTGACACGGGACCTCGGATTTTACGGTCTCATACGAAGGACCGCCCCATTTAGTCACCTCTTACGACAAGCAAGGGGGCACTAAGGACCTATTTTAACCTGGATCCCCATGGGATTAAGGAGGAATAACACACCAGAGAAATTTAAGTAGGAATAACACACCAGAGAAATTTAAGGAGGAATAACACACCAGAGAAATTTAAGGAGGAATAACACACCAGAGAAATTTAAGGAGGAATAACACACCAGAGAAATTTAAGGAGGAATACCACACAGAGAAAATTAAGGAGGAATAACACACCAGTGAAATTTAAGTAGGAATAACACACTAGAGGAATTTAAGGAGGAATAACACACCAGAGAAATTTAAGGATGAATAACACAACAGAGAAATTTAAGGAGGAATCACACACAGAGAAATTTAAGGAGGAATCACACCAGAGAAATTTAAGGAGGGACAACACACCTGAGGAATGCAAGGAGGGACAACACACCAGAGAAATTTAAAGAGGAATAACACACTAGGACAACTCTATATAATAATATAATATGAAAAGTTAAACATATGTACAGCTGAAAACTTTCAAATTTACTTAATTTAGTCAAAACATGCAATTTTAACAGAAAGTAATATTTACAAAATTAAAAGCCTGCTGGACAACACATAAGCAGTTGATGCGTTAACCGTTGGAGCTACTCAGGTAGGCAATCAGGATTAAAAGGAATTTGCAAGTTTTGATGTCACAAGTGTAACGTGTAGCGGTCATTCTGCCAAGTGCTGATCTCGCCCGACATTGCTTAACTTCCGTGATCAAGAGAGATAGACTCCACCACATCACTAGAGAAGCTAATTAACTAGCGAGGCAGTTACACAAGTACATGTATTCATATTCCATTCATGTTTGAAAGGGAAGTCAGCCATTATGACGATGTTGTGTACATCCTTAAACACTAAATCCCATTTAAAATATATTCTTTGCCCCTTGACCCCACCACTATTTGACTGTTTCATGTGTACTATTTAATTGGCTGGTCTTCTCAACCCAAATCGTCTCGTGGGGATCCGTGTTAGAATATGTCCCGAGTAACCCCTTGTCTGTCGTAAGAACGACCAAATGGGGCGGTCCTTCGGATGAGGCCGCAAAAACCGAGATCCCGTGACACAGCAGGTGTGGCACAATAAAGATCCCTCCCTGCTCAATGGCCATAAGCACCGAGCATAGGCCTACATGTTGCAGCCCTTCACCGGCAGTGATGACGTCTCCATATGAGTGAAATATTCTTGAGAGAGACGTTAGACGTTAAACAATAATCAATCAATCAATCCAAAATCAGACTGTTCGTTCTAAATAACGTTAAAATGTAGACAATACATACGTGAGTGTAGTTACAGGTGTCGGTTCTACTCTTGGCAGACAGGGGCTTCTGAAGGTTTGACTCCAAAACTGACCACGTTATCAATTCTGTTTATCAATTAAAACAGCAAAAATAGTAATGTCAAGTAGGGATGTCAACGAATATTCGTCGTTAAAATGAAAATAATAGAAAGACAACTCAGGCGAATTGAAGTGGAGAGTTTTGATTCAGAATTATCTCTCTTTAGTTGTGATCCTTAGATCCGCTCGCATATTCGTATAAATGACAACGCCATGGTGGGTTCCCGGCAAGGAGTGCAGCTTAACGATTCTTGAATATCGCCTAAATAGGACGCAGTTTTCAGAACATTTCTCTGTAATGTGTCAAAAATGCAACATGATCACATTGATGTTTGAATTTAATATTAACATATTGTATTGATTCTCGAAATATTCAAAAGGCGGGAAAGTGAAAACAAATGCACGAAAACAAAAACTGAAATTACATCTAAGCAAACGATGAAAAAAATAATGTCATTTTCCTTGTACGTAGTAGCATACTTCACTTCATTATAATTGATTAGATTGATTAATTCACTAAATTACCTCGATGGAAATACAAACACCCCAACTCAATTTTAAGTAAGGAAATATCGATTTAAGAAACTTTCTTTATAATAAGTACACGGAAGTATATGTCATGATACTTTGTACTACAACTGGAGATACAAAACTTACTGATAGTATATTTCATGATACTTTGTACTACAACTGGAGATACAAAACTTACTGATAGTATATTTCATGATACTACAACTGGGGATACAAAAATTACTGATAGTATATGTCATGATACTTTGTACTACAACTGGGGATACAAAACTTACTGATAGTATATTTCATGATACTTTGTAATACAACTGGAGATACAAAACTTACTGATAGTATATTTCATGATACTTTGTAATACAACTGGAGATACAGAACTTACTGATAGTATATGTCATGATACTTTGTACTACAACTGGAGATACAAAACTTGCTGATAGTATATGTCATGATACTTTGTACTACAACTGGGGATACAAAACTTACTGATAGTATATTTCATGATACTTTGTTCTACAACTGGAGATACAAAACTTACTGATAGTATATTTCATGATAACTTGTACTACAAATGGAGATACAGGACTTACTGATAGTATATTTCATGATAACTTGTACTACAAATGGAGATACAGGACTTACTGATAGTATATTTCATGATAATTTGTAATACAACTGGAGATACAGGACTTACTGATAGTATATTTCATGATACTTTGTACTACAAATGGAGATACAGGACTTACTGATAGTATATTTCATGATAACTTGTACTACTAATGGAGATACAGAACTTACTGACAGTATATTTCATGATAACTTGTACTACAAATGGAGATACAGAACTTACTGATAGTATATTTCGGGTTCCAGGGGTGGGGGGGGGGGGGGGTTGTTCGGTGTATGAATCTCTGATATAGGCATGTGTCAAGTTTTGTAAAAAAAAAAAAAAAAAAAATCATGATAGATGTTTATGAAGTTTGTAATCCGAGGCATTGAGAAAACCCGAGGATCATGAAATTTACAATTTTCGTAGAGGCCTTCCTGCTCTGCATCATTATGCATTTAGTTTTTCTTAAACATGTGCAGTTCTTGAGAATATTTTTGAAAATTGGTTAAGTTTGAGCAGTTTTTGCCCCACCCTAAAGCCCCGGGGTGTAGGAATCCTGAAATTTACAATTTACGTCCCCCTTGCTCCAAAGATGCTTCATACCAAAGGATGAAGTGAAATGGTTATATGAAATGACCCTTAATATATGTATCAAAATATTTTTTTTTTTCATGTTAAAATTTAAAGGATTCAACTAGTCTTATTGACTTTTGCACTTTCAATTTAAATGTTACACGGCACATGAATTCGCCATAAGTTTAACCTTGGGGTTGCCTCATAACCTTAAATTCCCATAGGAATTTGGCCCCGCCCATACTTTTACAGATCTGGAAATATATAGACGATATTAGGTACAGTTAAATAACTTAGGCTATGGTTGTATAATATCATAAACTTTTAAATTTCGTAATACGACGTATGGCGATAAACGTAGGCCATATTGCCGATACTTAAAACAAAAATAGCAAAATTTTCACTAGAAACCTCAACCTGTTTGAAGTCGATGACCTTTCCGGAATAGCTCGCTCTATACAAAACACGATATCACGTGATCTGGATGTATTGTCCGCTGTTTTAGGAACATAGACACGTCTTCAACGTCATGTACTTTACACAGAGTGTATTCGATATATACGGTATACATGTATATGTAATTATTAACTAAATTTGATAAATTGTATTAAGTTATATACACGTGTAGATATCGTTATCAGAAATAAGTTGACGTTTCTGAATCTAATATTCTAAACAAATAATTATTTATTTTCTTTGTTTACATTACATGCTAAGTAGAATGCACTAGTATGATTTTACTTTCTTTATTAACATTTTACACATTACAGGTAAATCTTTTGTTTATTATTCTACCTGTAATATAATTAACCGAAACATAAAGACTTACGCGTGTCCTACATATACATGTACTTTCACAGCCCGCGCTTTTTAAATATGAAAATAGATAATCAAGTTATATTAATAAATAATGATACAAGCCCAGATATTTATGATATACTACAGTATTTCCCTTCAAGGCTAATTCGATCAAGAGCCTGAGAAATTGAGAGGAGGTGTTTTTATTTATTTATTTTTTTAATTTATTTATTTATTGATTGTGAGCACTTGTGACATATATTTAGTACATCACAACGTAACAGAGGGTTTGAACGAAACGTATGTTGACGGTTAACAGTTATAATGTAATTTTCGTATTTAGTTGAAAATAACGATTTGAATGACAATAAGATCTGTACTGATTTCTGATATCATTCTTTTTTTCATCGGCGATATGTATGACCGAATGTGCTTCTGATAACGTGTTTAAGTACATGTCTCAGCAGTATCATCACCACGAATAAATAGCATGCATTAACATACCGATCACACATGCAGCATACAATAGCATGCATTAACATACCGATCACACATGCAGCATACAATAGCATGCATTAACATACCGATCACACATGCAGCATACAATAGCATGCATTAACATACCGATCACACATGCAGCATACAATAGCATGCATTAACATACCGATCACACATGCAGCATACAATAGCATGCATTAACATACCGATCACACATGCAGCATACAATAGCATGCATTAACATACCGATCACACATGCAGCATACAATAGCATGCATTAACATACCTATCACACATGCAGCATACAATAGCATGCATTAACATACCGATCACACATGCAGCATACAATAGCATGCATTAACATACCTATCACACATGCAGCATACAATAGCATGCATTAACATACCGATCACACATGCAGCATACAACAGCATGCATTAACATACCGATCACACATGCAGCATACAATAGCATGCATTAACATACCGATCACACATGCAGCATACAATAGCATGCATTAACATACCAATCACACATGCAGCATACATGTATTCAGTTAAATTTATGCATAGCTTCCACTTAAAAAATATTAGGATTCTAAAACAATTAAATACATGTAATGTCGCGTGAGTTGTAAACGGGGAAAGCACGAGAGCTAGTGAATGTTGTCCTTATGTTAAGACACGCCCACTTTGTTTATCATTATTCATGAAGGATTACTATGACGAAAACTGTTATAAGGTTTTAAAATCACTTGATATTTCGATATTCCTCGTGACAAAAAGCAACTCTAAGTGCTGTTTCACCTCATCCTTTAAAAAGAATTAGTAATCAAGAACAAGAGACTAATGGGCCACATCGCTCACCCGAGTCATCTTGGCCATAGCTAAAGATTTTAGAAGATTTTAAAAGATTTTTTCTATACATTAGTATGTAAAATTTTGACCCCCTATTATGGCCCCATCCTACCCCTGGGGCCCACGATTTGAACAAACTTGAATCTGCACTATGTCAGGAAGCTTTCATGTAAATGTAAACTTTACTGGTCCAGTGATTCTTCAGAAGAATATTTTTAATTATTGTCCCTATACAAACCCTGTATATTTGGATGTAAAACGTTGATTCCCTATTGTGGCTCCATCCTACTCTCCGGGGCCATGATTTTAATACACTTGAATCTGCATTATGTTAGGAAGCTTTCATGTAAATCTCGACTCTTCTGGCCCAGTGATTCTTGAGAAGAAGATTTTTAAAATTTTCTCTATTTATTCCCATGTTAAATTTGGTTTCCTATTGTTGTCCCATCCTACCGGGTACCCCTGGGGGTCATGATTTGAAAAAACTAGAATCTGCAAAAAGGTCAAACTTTCAAATATAATTCAACAATAGTATTGATATCATTGTCAAATCAGGTAGCAAGAGACCAATGGGCCACATCGTTCAGCAGAGTCCCCTTGGCCCATATTTAAGGACTCTCTGTATATTTGCTTGTAAAACTTTAATCTCTATTGTGGCAATAACCCAATCCCGGGGGGCATGAATTTTCTTGCAAACTTGAATCTGCATTATGTCAGGAAGCATTCTTGTAAATGTAAAATTTACTGGCCCAGTGATTCTTCAGAAGATTTGTAATGATTTTCCTTATATACTAGAATGCAAAACTTTGATTCCCTAATGTGGTTCCATCCTACCCCCGGGGGCCATGATTTTAACAAACTTGAATCTACACTATGTCAGGAAGCTTTCATGTAAATTTATACTTTTCGGTTCTGGAGAATATTTGTTGAAATTTGTAAGATTTTGTTAGCTTCTGGCCCGTTCCTAAAGCCAAAGAGGTACAGGAGGCCTGGAATGTACAATCTATGTCCCCCATGTTCCAAAGATGCTTCATATCAAATTCGAAAAGGATCAGAATGGTGCTTATTAGGAAGTACTACCTGCTCTTTCTAAAAATATCCATTTAGTTCCAATTTCGTATCAATAACACTAAAGAAGATTTAGTATCAACTGGAATGAGGAACAACACACCAGAGAAATTTAAGGAGGAATAACACACAGAGAAATGTAAGGAGGAATAACACACAGAGGAATTTTAGGAGGAATAACTCACAGAGAAATTTAAGGAGGAATAACACACAGAGAAATTTAACGAAGGATAACACACAGAGAAATTTAAGGAGGAATAAGACACCAGAGAAATTTAAGGAGGAATAACACACCAGAGAAATTTAAGGAGGAATAACACACAGAGAAATTTAAGGAGGAATAACACACCAGAGAAATTTAAGGAGGGATAACACACCAGAGAAATTTAAGGGGGAAGAACACACCAGAGAAATTTAAGGAGGAATGACACACTAGAGAAGTTTAATGAGGAATGACACGCCAGAGAAATTTAAAGAGGAATAACCCACCAAGGAAATTTAAGGAGGAGTAAAACAAAGGAGGAATAACGCACAGAGAAGTTTAATGAGGAATAACACATCAGAGAAATTCAAGGAGGAATAACACACCAGAGAGTATTAAGGGGGGAAACACACCAGAGAAATTTAAGGAGGAATAACACAGAGAAATTTAAGGAGGAAAAACACACCAGAGGAATTTAAGGAGGAATAACACACAGAGAAGATTCAGGAGGAATAATACGACAGAGAAATTTAAGGAGGAATAACACATCAGAGAAATTTAAGGAGGAATAACACGCAAGGGAAATTTAAGGAGCAATAACACACCAGAGGAATTTAAGGAGAAAAAACACACACAGAAGTTTCAGGAGGAATAGCACACCAGAGAAATTTAAGGAGGAATAACAGACAGAAAAATTTAAGGAGGAATAACACGCAAGGGAAATTTAAGGAGCAATAACACACCAGAGGAATTTAAGGAGAAAAAACACACACAGAAGTTTCAGGAGGAATAGCACACCAGAGAAATTTAAGGAGGAATAACAGACAGAAAAATTTAAGGAGGAATAACACACAAAGAAGTTTAAGGAGGAATAATACACCAGAAAAATTTAAGGAGGAATAACACATCAGAGAAATTTAAGGAGGAATAATTCAACAGTGAAATTTAAGGAGGAATAACACACAGAGAAGTTTAAGGAGGAATAAAACATCAGAGAAATTTAAGGAGGAATAACACACCAGAGAAATTTAGGCAGGAATAACACACAGAGAAATTTAAGGAGGAATAACACATCAGAGAAATTTAAGGAGGAATAACACACAACCGAAATTTAAGGAGGAATAACATACCAGAGGAATTTAAGGAGGAATAACACACAAAGAAGTTTCAGGAGGAATAACACACCAGAGAAATTTAAGGAGGAATAATAAACAGAGAATTTTAAAGAGGAATAACACACCAGAGAAATTTAAGAAAGAATAACACACAGAGATTATTAAGGAGGAATAACACATCAGAAAAATTTAAGGAGGAATAATACAACAGAGAAATTTAAGGAGGAATAACACACAGAGAAGTTTAAGGAGGAATAACACATCAGAGAAATTTAAGGAGGAATAACACACAGAGAAGTTTAAGGAGGAATAACACACCAGTGAAATGTAAGGATGACTAACACACCAGAGAAATTTAAGGAGGAATAACACACAGAGAAGTTTAAGGAGGAATAACACACCAAAGAAATTTAAGGGGGGATCACACCAGAGAAATTTAAGGAGGAATAACACATCAGAGAAATTTGAGGAGGAATAATGCAACAGTGAAATTTACGGAGAAATAACACACAGAGAAGTTTAAGGAGGAATAACACACAGAGAAATTTAAGGATGAATAACACACCAGAGAAATTTAGGGAGGAATAACACACAGAGAAATTTAAGGAGGAATAACACATCAGAGAAATTTAAGGAGGAATAACACACAACCGAAATTTAAGGAGGAATAACATACCAGAGGAATTTAAGGAGGAATAACACACAAAGAAGCTTCAGGAGGAATAACACACCAGAGAAATTTAAGGAGGAATAATACACAGAGAAGTTTAAAGAGGAATAACACACCAGAGAAATTTTAGGAGGAATAATACATCAGAAAAATTTAGGGAGGAATAATACACAGAAAAGTTTAAGGAGGAATAACACATCAGAGAAATTTAGGGAGGAATAATACACAGAGAAATTTAAGGAGGAATAACACACAACCGAAATTTAAGGCGGAATAACATACCAGAGGAATTTAAGGAGGAATAACACACCAGAGAAATTTAAGGAGGAATAATACACAGAGAAGTTTAAGGAGGAATTACACACAAGGGAAATTTAAGTAGCAATAACACACCAGAGGAATTTCAGGAAGAATAACACACCAGAGAAATTTAAGGAGGAATAACACACAAGGGAAATTTAAGGAGCAATAACACACCAGAGGAATTTAAGGAGAAAAAACACACACAGAAGTTTCAGGAGGAATAGCACACCAGAGAAATTTAAGGAGGAATAACAGACAGAAAAATTTAAGGAGGAATAACACACAGAGAAGTTTAAGGAGGAATAACACACCAGAGAAATTTAAGGAGGAATAACACATCAGAGAAATTTGAGGAGGAATAATGCAACAGTGAAATTTAAGGAGGAATAACACACAGAGAAGTTTAAGGAGGAATAACACACCAGAGAAATTTAAGGATGAATAACACACCAGAGAAATTTAGGGAGGAATAACACACAGAGAAATTTAAGGAGGAATAACACATCAGAGAAATTTAAGGAGGAATAACACACAACCGAAATTTATGGAGGAATAACATACCAGATGAATTTAAGGAGGAATAACACACAAAGAAGTTTCAGGAGGAATAACACACCAGAGAAATTTAAGGAGGAATAATACACAGAGAAGTTTAAAGAGGAATAACACACCAGAGAAATTTAAGAAAGAATAACACACAGAGAAAATTAAGGAGGAATAATACATCAGAAAAATTTAAGGAGGAATAACACACCAGCGAAAATTAAGGAGGAATAACACACCAGAGAAATTTAAGGAGGAATAATACATCAGAAAAATTTAAGGAGGAATAACACACAGAGAAGTTTAAGGAGGAATAACACACCAGTGAAATGTAAGGATGACTAACACACCAGAGAAATTTAAGGAGGAATAACACACAGAGAAGTTTAAGGAGGAATAACACACCAAGGAAATTTAAGGGGGGATCACACCAGAGAAATTTAAGGAGGAATAACACATCAGAGAAATTTGAGGAGGAATGATGCAACAGTGAAATTTACGGAGAAATAACACACAGAGAAGTTTAAGGAGGAATAACACACAGAGAAATTTAAGGATGAATAACACACCAGAGAAATTTGAGGAGGAATGATGCAACAGTGAAATTTACGGAGAAATAACACACAGAGAAGTTTAAGGAGGAATAACACACAGAGAAATTTAAGGAGGAATAACACACCAGAGAAATTTAGGGAGGAATAACACACAGAGAAATTTAAGGAGGAACAACACACCAGAGAAATTTAAGGAGGAATAACACACAACCGAAATTTAAGGAGGAATAACATACCAGAGGAATTTAAGGAGGAATAACACACAAAGAAGTTTCAGTAGGAATAACACTCCAGAGAAATTTAAGGAGGAATAATACACAGAGAAGTTTAAAGAGGAATAACACACCAGAGAAATTTAAGAAAGAATAACACACAGAGAAAATTAAGGAGGAATAACACACCAGAGAAATTTAAGGAGGAATAATACATCAGAAAAATTTAAGGAGGAATAATACACAGAGAAGTTTAAGGAGGAATAACACATCAGAGAAATTTAGGGAGGAATAACACACAGAGATATTTAAGGAGGAATAACACACAACCGAAATTTAAGGAGGAATAACATACCAGAGGAATTTAAGGAGGAATAACACACCAGAGAAATTTAAGGAGGAATAACACACAAGGGAAATTTAAGGAGCAATAACACACCAGAGGAATTTAAGGAGAAAAAACACACACAGAAGTTTCAGGAGGAATAGCACACCAGAGAAATTTAAGGAGGAATAACAGACAGAAAAATTTAAGGAGGAATAACACACAGAGAAGTTTAAGGAGGAATAACACACCAGAGAAATTTAAGGAGGAATAACACATCAGAGAAATTTGAGGAGGAATAATGCAACAGTGAAATTTAAGGAGGAATAACACACAGAGAAGTTTAAGGAGGAATAACACACCAGAGAAATTTAAGGATGAATAACACACCAGAGAAATTTAGGGAGGAATAACACACAGAGAAATTTAAGGAGGAATAATACATCAGAAAAATTTAAGGAGGAATAATACACAGAGAAGTTTAAGGAGGAATAACACATCAGAGAAATTTAGGGAGGAATAACACACAGAGAAATTTAAGGAGGAATAACACAGAACCGAAATTTAAGAAGGAATAACATACCAGAGGAATTTAAGGAGGAATAACACACAAAGAAGTTTCAGGAGGAATAACACACCAGAGAAATGTAAGGAGGAATAATACACAGAGAAGTTTAAAGAGGAATAACACACCAGAGAAATTTAAGAAAGAATAACACACAGAGAAAATTAAGGAGGATAACACACCAGAGAAATTTAAGGAGGAATAATACATCAGGAAAATTTAAGGAGGAATAATACACAGAGAAGTTTAAGGAGGAATAACACATCAGAGAAATTTAAGGAGGAATAACACACAGAGAAGTTTAAGGAGGAATAACACACCAAAGAAATTTAAGGGAGGATCACACCAGAGAAATTTAAGGAGGAATAACACATCAGAGAAATTTCAGGAAGAATAACACACAGAAAAGTTTCAGGAGGAATAACACACAGAGAAGTTTAATTAGGAATAACACACCAGAGAAATTTAAGGAGGAATAACACACCAGAGAAATTTAAGGTGGAATAACACACCAGAGAAGTTTAAGGAGGAATAACACATCAGAGAAATTTAAGGAGGAATAACACACAGAGAAATTTAAGGAGGAATAACACACCAGAGAAATTTAAGGTGGAATAACACACAAAGAAGTTTAAGGGGGAATTTAACGAGGAATAACACACAGAGAAATTTAAGGAGAAATAACACATCAGAGAAATTTAAGAAGGAACAACACGCTATGACTATTCTATATGGATGAAAAGTCAAATATATATACAGCTGAAAACTTTCAGATTTACTTTATTTAGTCGAAAAATGCAATTTTACTAGAATGTAAGCTTTAGAAAACTAAAACCCTGCTGGGCAACACATAAGCAGTTAACCCGTTAACCGATGAAGCTAGCCAGCTAGGCAATCGAGTTTAAAAGGAATATGCAAGTTTTGCTGGTAAAAGTTTAACGTGTAGCGGTCACCCTGCCAAGTTCTGATCTTGCTCGACATTGCTTAACTGAGATATTCTATCACATCACTAGAAAATTCATTATCGAGGCAGTATAAGTTTCCTCTACATGTATCTGTCCGTTACACAAGTAGATTTATTCATATTTCCATTCATGTTTTAAAGGAAATCAGCCATTATGACGACGTGGTATACCTCCTTAAACACTAAATTTCACTGACCCCACCACTGGTAGACTATTTCATGTATGTTACACAATCGTCGCCCGTCCTAAATCGTTGCCGACGACCATTTGGGCATAACCTCCCACCCCAAATTGTCATCCCCCTTTCTGTAACTACATGTATTTGAAAACATCATTTACATACAAACTGGCCTTGTTTGTTCACTCCTCCCCTCCTCTCTCTTCGTCTTTTGTGGTCAGCTATAACCGCAAAAGCTTCTCTAGACCTAATATGCAAGACAGTCTAATCTTCTATCGACTTTTTCTTGTTCTGTTGTATAGATATATTTTTAAAAACATCTATTATGTTCACAGTATTTATCATTGTTGTTTTTGGTTAGTAGTGGTGTAGTTAATATTGAAAGAGTTATATTTGTTGCTGGTGGGAACGGTGTCATTGTTGTCTATATGATTTTTTTGTCCAGTCCGAGAGAGAGAGAGAGAGAGAGAGAGAGAGAGAGAGAGAGAGAGAGAGAGAGAGAGAGAGATCTGTCCAGCAATAAATCATTTTGCCTTTTGTTGTAGGGTCATTCTGCTGATCACGGGGTTGTTAGGTCTTGTGCACCGCAGATTTGTTAGTGACATCAGATTGTATTCATGAGATTACGCCTATTAGCTCTCTTTCCAAACTTCTCATTTTGGGGGAGGCATGTCAGAGGGTCACTTGTAATCTACATACAAAATTTTACATACACCAGAGATATGAGTGAGGTCAGACAGACAAACAGACCAAGCGAAACTTATGTACCCCCCCCCCCCCCATATAAGAGAGAGTACAATGAGATAACTTCTGTTTAACGTCAATAGAATATTGGCGGCCGACGATTTAGGACATCCGAAAATCGTCGCTCCAAATGATAATGCAATATTGTCCCAAATCGTCGGTGAAATGTCATCCCAAATCGTCGACGGCGACGATTTGGGATGGGGCGACGATTTAGGGTGTAACACATGTGTACTATTTAATTGGCTGATTTTCTCAATCCGAAATCAGACTGTTCGTCCTAATTAAATCACGTTAAAATGTAGACAATACATACATGGGTGTAATTACAGGTGTCGGTTCTACTCGTGTCAGGCGGGGGCTTCTGAAGGCTTGACTCCATAACTGACCATTTTATCAATTCTGTTTATCAATTAAAACACCAGAAATAGTCATGTCAAGTAGGAGTGTCAACGAATATTAGTCCGTTAAAATGAAAATAAAAGAAAGACAACTCTGGCAAAATGAATTGGAAAGTTTTGATTAAGAGTTATCTCTCTTTAGTTATGATCCTTAGATATTAGTGATTGGTCCGCTCGCATACTTTTATACACATTGAAACGCCATGGTGGGGGCCCGGAGGTTCCCAAAAGAAATGCAGAGACGTCGCGCACGGTACTGGTGTTACTTCCATACGCACATTAGAAAATGCTTCCGCTGTGTTTACACAGATGTATATTTTGTGGATTATTAAAGTCTTATACATCAATGGCAAGGAAAATATATAAATAATGATAATAGCTTATATAAAATATAATTTACAAGCATTTCATTAACAATAACGGAGTTATATACACGCAGATGTCGTCATTTTTCGATGTCCCGCGTTACATGAAATACGCATACGCTTTATCCACAGATTAATAAAATGATTGATTTTGTCCCAAATAAAGTAAAAATTGGTGTATGATTGTGACGTTTATCGAGAAATCAAGCGGTAAAGTCGACGTCGCGTTTTTACGATATGACGGCATGATTTTCTGCAACGTTGTTTTTTCAATCACATGTTAGGCGCTTCCTTGAGAAATCATGGAACTGTCAGTACGCACTTTAAAACACACAAGTTTCATTTATCTGTTATATATACAATTATTATATATTATATCGGTTTAAGTGTTTAGTATTGATGTTAATTAGTGCTATGCATATACTGGATTTTCGTCGAAAATAAAAAATATATTTACAGGTATTTCCCTTTCTTCGGGAAATACAGGTAAAATGAAAGTCTATAGAAATGAAAATATTTCACCTGACATCCTGAATTTATGTGTGACATATACCAAACAGTCATATTTTTAAACAGACATATTTTTAAAGTAACGTTTATCTGGGTTTACGCCCCCCCCCCTCCCATTTTTAAAGTAACGTTTATCTGGGTTTACGCCCCCCCCCCTCCCCTATTTGAAATATTAGATCGATACAATATGAATTGCATGTATATAAAACAGCCGTCCGATTGTTGTGCTTCCTGTTGGTTTACTTTCTGCGGTGTTTACAAGTTTTACAATATGTACTATTCCTTGATTGTGAACGTACATATGTATCTTACAATGCTGTATGTACAAAATAGCATCGAATCCTAAAAATAGCCGATAAAGTTTACCATTGCGTAGCTATACAGCGATACGTTTAGTAATAATTATGTCGCTCACCTTTTGTTCGCACGTAAAAAAAATTTTAACAATTGTATTTTGGCAACACTAACCTGAAATTATAAAATGTTTTGCAAATACTAATTTATTTCCGAAATTAGAAAAAATCAACTTGTAGATTCTGCGTTCTGACCTGTAGCTTTACTCTTTTACACACACACATCTCTCGAAAAAAAATGCTTGACAAATAATTGAAAATATTTCTAAAAACCCGATGATCAATCAAATTATTGTATTTCACTTATGACGGTTAATAAAATATTTTGTAAAATTTTTAGGATCTAGACAATATCAACAATGAATATTTTCCCATGAAAAATCTTACTAATCAGAACGCAGGTGCGTGTTCTATTTACGAAAACAGTGATGACGGTGAATCAGACGATATGTCAACCGATTTAGAGGCCCGGGTACACATGTTTGGGGAAGGGATTGCCAACTTACCCCATGATCCTTGTACAGAAGATGTGAAATAACGATCTTAAATTGAAAAGGGATGCGGATGTGCGAAAAACTGTATTTCTACATTTAGTTTTTCGACATCAGAGAACACGCTATTTCCTTAACTGAGATGACGAAAAATGAAAGACTTTCATATTATGGCGAAGTTTATAAAGATAAAATCTAAATGTAGACAGTCAAAAGATGGAGATTCAATTAGAAAACGTCTTCGATACATTAAGTTTGTCGACAAACTTTTTTGATAACACACAGCATTGGCGAGTTTGCATTGAAATCTCTTATACATCATCTGATCACAAATGGGTTGGTTTCAAGAACTCATGGAAATAAACATAGGCGGCCTAAGAATGCATACGGTTTTGATGTTTTGAGGGATGTTCCTCAGTTCATATCTAGTTATGCCGAAGAGCATGGTCTGCTTCAGCCGGCAGCAGTCAACAGGAATATCGGTGTACACATAATTCTACCATGCAGTGAAAGCAAACAGTCCCTGTACAGAATATACGAAGATGTTTGTATCGATAATGACACGACAGCAGTAGGGCTACCGACGCTCAAAGGCATCTGGCAGATTTGTTGTCCAAATATAAAATTCATGTCACCCAAGACTGAAGTATGTCCTATCTGTGAACAACACAAAGATCACATTCAATCGGCCATGACAAAAAAACGACAAGTTAGCTGCTCTGGACAAATATAATCTAATTAAAATCAGATCCTAGGATACGCTCACAATCGCTTACACAGAGTATACGGCGCGGATCTAAGATGTCTGATTTTAATTAGATTGGGTCAAATATAGTGCACATTTGAATGAAGTGAAAGTAGAACGACAGGTACCTTACAATAAATAAAATTCACAAACCACTAAAGTGTGAAAAAATATCTTATAAAATGTATTAAAATACTGTATTACAGCAAGTGTGTTTAAAATCCGTTGTTGTAAATACTGTGATATTTACCGATAATAAGAACTGCATGAGCAACCAGTCCTGGTACAACTAGCTTCGCCGATGTCAACAGAGCTTAACCATGTCCATTTATATACCTTTGATTACTCGCATGCTGTATACATGAAAGGTGAAGATCTATACGGAACAGTGATCAATCTCATAACTCCTATAAGCAATACAAAATAGATAGTTTGGCAAACACGGACCCCTGTACCGCATCATGTTTGTCAAGTTGGACCTCTCTACTTTGCTACACCTAGAAAGATTCAGTTGTTTGGAGTTGCTATAGAACGTAGCTTCTTGATTATTTCTGTGTACTTCCGTTTCTAAATTTAGACAATTTAATATTTTCTGGCGAACAAATAGTATTTAGTAATAGGTTTTGTAAATCACGTAGGTCAACTTCCTAGTAGATGAGGATTCGACACCGGGAAAAACGGAACACACGCCAAGGTCGCTATTAGCGTAATTTCTATGCTTCATTTTTGTTTTGAGAATTTTGGACTGGGTGAAAAAGAATGTCATCTACAATGTGATAACGCTTCAGGTTAGAATCCAAATTAAATAATTAAAGATAGTAATGAAGAAATAAGCACGATTGTGTAGTTGCACATGTAGTATGGGTCTTTCAATTTTTAAAGAAGCATTTTCATTTTACTTTGAATGAGAAAACAAATATAAATTCATGTTGACGTACTTACTTTGTAGAACGCTGAGTGACCAACACCCCCAAATGCATTTGCACATGCAAGTCCCATACCATGGCAAAAGCTTAGTGGACGTCGGGTCAGTTATTTTTCGGGGGCCCATATTGGGTCTGAATTTCGGCCCTTTCCCCTCCTAAAAATTGTCAATTTCCCCCCAGTTTAGCTTGCATTTTCCCCAATAATGAAATTATGAAAGGAAAATGTATTTGAAAAAAATAAACGTTCGATGTGAATTATATACATAAGACTTACATGTAACAAAGTGTTATGGGAATGATGATTTGGATAGAATAGTTGAAATTTTTTAGAAGGTTAAAGAAAATTAGATGTGTAAAATAAAGATAATATAATGTTTGATATGATTTTAAAACTTATTTACGATAAAATTGATTTTTCCCAATTCGACTAATATGTCAACTATTTTCCCCAATTTGAAAGCCACAGGACCCATGTAAAAATGTAGAAAAATCACTGCGGGTTTGTTTACTTAAAAAATTATACAGAAGGTCAGAGGTTGAATCTTGAATCAGTTAGCATCTGTAGTCAGAAAAAGCGGGACATCTATTAACGAAGTGGTTGTATTCGGTGGTGCTGATGGAGAATGGCTGGACTGGAAAACATTCACATCCAATTATTTCATTCCCTTCAAGGGTATTAGAAAATTCAGACACTTTGTTTTCCAAGCAGATAAGCCAGGTAGAATACGCTATTTAAAAGAACGTTGGGTGTTTTTTTTTTTTTCACATAAGAAACGGATTGTAACAAGTCTGATTTATTATGTTACCACATATCGATTTTTTCGGCTGTTAAATGTAACACCAATCCTGAAAGGGGATACATTGTAGTTGGGTGATATGTGTGGATGTTGGGGGGGGAGGGGTGCGGCGACTACGGTATAATTCGCTGACTTGCCATCTCAACAAAAAAATTCAAACCTTAATCATTTTCAAACAAGGTACTGGTACATGTATATATAATTTCCTCTCTGAATTAAACTCTTATCAATGATTTACATTTCTCCTATATATTTTGCACATTCTTCTACCGGTATTGCTGTAGCTAAAGAAGTACCAGACTCACCCGGAACAGAACTAAAACTGCTGAAAGCAGGCGTGGATACAGATGCCATCCTTCCTCCAAGCCATTCCGGCAGCTGGTTTAGCCAGAGAGAGAATGCAATACTTGTTTAAATTTATTAGACCTATTGTCAGGGCCCCGTATAAGGACGTAGTCGCCGCCTCTCCCGAAAAAGACTATAAAAACTAGTCTATTTTGAATCTGTCATAATCTAAATAATTGTTTGAATGTTGATAAATGTATACCTATATATCAGATGATAAAAAGAAATTCAGACTCATGTATTTTGATTACGTTTGAAATAGTAACAAAACGTAACAAAATACAACGTAAATTTCCAAAAATCATGACGTCAAACGACTCGATGCAAGTTTTTACCAAGTTTGATTGGGATTTTAAGGTCATTATCATTGGGCTGTAACGTAATGTTACATATCAACAGAAAGAGGAGAAATTTTTCTATCTAAAACATTTAAAAGGTGAAAAAGTGATATTTTTCACTTGTCGCGCAATGACGCGACATCAATGTACACAACCTACGTCTAGCTAAACGTAAAATGTTGCTATCATTTTTTTTAAATGATCTAAATTAAGATGATTTTTAAAAACAGTATACAAGGTATTTAAGCTATAGCATGTGTATCTCATAGATATGTTTTACTCTGGTACATGTACTTTAATTGGCTTTATCAAATGACAATTATACAGACAACATTTTGTTGCATGTACTACTGTATGTATGCATATAAAAATTCAGCATTGAACAGATACACTTACGGTGTGTAAAACGTTGCAATATTATACAAATCTTGATTTATATACGAAACTCTTTAATCATATTCGATAATCTTATTATTCATATGAGAAAATTTTAATTATATTCGATAATCTTAATATTTATATGCGAAAATTTTGATTTATATTCGATAATATTGTTATTTATTTACATTTGGTAACCTTGTTATTTATATTCGATATATAAATCTCGATTTATATTCCATAATATTTGATTCGTATTTGATAATGTTGATGTACACATGCTAGATGTACGCATGGATTTAGTCATATTGATTGTAGGTGAAATGCATAATTTTAAAAATTGATAAAAGAATTGGCTTCATTGACCATGATCTGACCTCGGATGTCTTAAATTTAACTAGTTCTAATTGTAACGGGGACCGTTACAGATGTTCCCCAAACCTCCCCCAATTAAAAAGCGATGTCCTTGTGAATCTATAGGAAAAAATCATTTTATTTTAGCCTTTAATTACATGTAGTACGTTCAATATGGTCATTTCAGTACCAAGAAATGAAAGAAAGCGTTGCACGTGCATACACGCGTACGCGTGTATGATTCCGAATTTTTGTTGATGTCGTTCAACAGGCATTTGTATCATATACCCACAGTATGAATTTCATAACGTTTCCACCAAATATAAGGAAGTTATAGCGATTTTAAAATCGTCCAATCAGAAATCAGCACACGTGCATGCACGTGCTGAGCAGTAATTCTAACCACAGCAATTTGTAAGGAGTACCAAGATACATCTAAACCCCTAATATGAATAGAATTTGATGAAAAACAAAAACGTTATCGTCCTTTAAAAATTGAACATTTAAAAAACGTTGCACGCGCATGCTCGTGTAGGTTGGCATTTTTTGTTACACCAACATATAGATACACATATTGTCTACATATGCTGTGAATATCATCTCATTCGCTTCATAAATAAGATAGTTACAAACGTGTTAGCATTATCCAATCAAAATGAAGCGCACGTGCATGCGCGTGCAAATTGGTAATTTTGACCATGTAAATCAGTTAAGGGTCTCAATATCTACCTATGATATGAATTTCAAGCCATTTCAATGAACAACAAAAAAGTTAGACTCATTCCAAAAGTTAGCGTACAAATTTTGTAATGCGCGTGCACGCGCATGCGTGCGCGTGCTGGCAAAATAACTATTATTTTTCATATGTACAAATGATATACTATCATCCTATTTAGGTTTTATATCGCTTCCTTCAATATTCTGATTTTCCATTTTTTGTACCAAAATTGCAATGCACGTGCGCGCGCGTGCATGCACGTGCAAACAAAATGACTATCACTATCCACATCTACAAACGCTATACTATCATCCTGGAAAGTTTCATATCGATCCCTTTTGTAGTTTCTGAGAACACTACCGGACAAAAAAGTACCGGAGAAAAAGAATAATAATAATAATAATAACTAGACACGATCTCGTTGCGAGCAACGAGTAGGTCTTCCGTCCGATTTGTTGATGCACTCGGAGTTAAAAAAAAAAAAAAGACAAATGAGTCCCAATTTAGTTTCCGACTTTAAGACACTTTAGATATAATCAATTTTTCATATCATAAGCTTCTGAAGCAAAGTTGCGGTGAAATTCGTTTGAAATTCGACTCTCCAGGCGAGCCATAAGGCCCTCGGGCCTATTTCTTGATGTCATTTGTTAGCCCTCTATAGACTCAACAACTTTAGTTCTATATGTCTTTACAAAATATTTACCTGTAAAAAGTTATTGAGATCGACCGATATGGACAAAAAATCGACTCTACAGGCGAGCCATTAGGACCATAGGCCTATTTCTTGATATCAATCGATAGATCTCGATAAACTGAACAACTTTTGTTCAATATGTCCTTACAAAATATTTACCAGTTACAAGTTTTTGAAATCGACTGATATCGACAAAAATCGACTCTACAGGCGAGCCATGAGGCCCACAGACCCATTTTTTGATATTGATCGATAGGTTATGACACATTGAACAACTTTTGTTCAATAATGCTTTTCAAAAAATATGTCGTTTTAAAGATATGAGGCGTCAAATATTTACGATTTTGGCCCTTAAAATCTCTAATGACGTAACATATGACCTACTTTTTGATTTGATAAGATCAAGCTCGTTGAGATGAACATTTCCGTTTCTACAACTTATTATAAAATATTAATAGTTTCTGAGATATTCTCAAAAACATTTGGACCCTTCTGAACCCCTAATTTAAAGGGCCAGCCCGTTTTGCTTGATATCGTAAGAAAGGCCTTGTCATTTTAAACATTTTTTGCTCAACAAGTATTTAGAAATTCTTTACCGTTCTCGAGTTATCTGTACAAGAAATATTTAGGGGCCAAACTGTAGCTCCCTAACGGGGCCACATAGGGAAAAAACGAAATGTACATATTGTTTAGATTATCATTCTGAACAACTTTTGTTCAATAATGCTTTTCAAAATATTTGTCGTTTTCAAGATATGAGGCGTCAATTATTTATGATTTTGGCCCTTAAAATCCCTTATTACGTAACATATGACCTACTTTTTGATTTGATAAGAACAAGCTCGTTTAGATGAACATTTCCGCTTCAATGACTTATTACAAAATATTAATAGTTTCTGAGATATTCTCATAAACCTTTGGACCCTTCTGGGCCCCTAATTTAAAGGGTCAGCCCCTTTTGCTTGATATCGTAAGAAAGGTCATGACATTTCAAACATTTTTTGTTCAACAAGTATTTAGAAATTCTTTACCGTTCTCGAGTTATTTCTAGAAGTAATTTTTAGGGGCCAAACTGTAGCTCCCTAACGGGGCCACATAGGGTAAAAACGAAATATGCATATTGTTCAGATCATCATTCTGAACAACTTTTGTTCTTTATTGCTTTTCAAAATATTTGTCGTTTTCGAGATACAAGGGGTAAAAAATTTATGGTTTTGGCCCTTAAAATCCCTTATTACGTAACATATGACCTAAATTTTTATCTGAATAGATTTGAATAGTTGAGAGGAACATTTTTTGTTCTTTGACTTATACCAAAATATTAACGATTTTTGAGATATTTGATCTAGACTTTGAGCCCTTCTAGATCCCTAATTTAAGGGGCTAGCCCCTAAATCTTGATATTTTCGAAAAGATCTTGTAAATGTGCAAAACTTTTGTTCTACATGTCTTAACAAAATATTTGCAAGAAAAAAGATATTGGAGATGAAAGGTCGAAAATCGCCGAAATCGGCGAAAAATTTTGGCATCCATTTTTTCAGGTCCAGGCGAGCGTTTAGGCAAATCGCCTCCGGTAAAATCGAATCCCCCACAAATCTTCTAAAATGTTTACTCTATCTTGTGTAGAAATTTCAAGACTCTAGCTTCAAAACTAACGGAGGAGATGTGTGGACAACAAGGCCCTTCAAAAAGTCACTAAAAGAGAGATAACTCCTGACCGGAAGTGACGTCAAGCACGAAATTTTGCAAGCAAAGTCTCGTCACCAAAAGACATCTTTCCTGAACATTTCGTGAAAATCGATCGAGAAATGGCTGAGAAAAACGCGTGTACTACCAAGGAAAATAATAATAATAATAATAATAATAATAATAATGAAGAAGAAGAACGCGAACAATAATAGTAAGGTCTTCCGCAGGAGACGGAAGACCTTAATAATAATAATAACTAGTACTTATTGTAACGGGGACCGTTACACATGTTCCCCAAACATTCCCCCATTTAGGAAATGGTGCCATTTATTTCAGTACAAGTGGTTTTGACCATTGCAAACTGTGTAGCATGTGAATATATAAGTATCTTATAACATTCAGTCCATTTCATGCTAATACAAATCAGTTATAAAGATCTGAGAATTTTGTGCACGTGCACGTACGTGCATCCACGTGCTGATAAGTAATTTGATCATCTCGATGCATCACAAGTCTTACCATATGAGCACAAGAGAAGTTTCACAACTGTTCAATGAAAAACGAGAAATTAACGGCAACTCAAAACTACAAAGACCGAAATCAATACACGTGCATACACGTGTGCGTAAGTACCACACAACAATTTTGTTGATGTTAATCAATAGACATTTGAACAATATACTTGTTATATGAATTTGGTATCGATCGCTTCACTCTTAAGAAAGTTATTGGGATTTCAAAATCGTCCAATCATAATTAAGCGCACGTGCATGCGCGTGCAGGGAAGTGATTTTGAGACTATTAATAAATTGACAGGCCCAAAACATACCTGCAACCTAATTTTCAAACTTATTCATTGCAATCTCAAAATGTTATAGACCAATACTCAAATTTAGATGTCAAAAATTACAATGCACGCGCATTCACGCGCACGCGATTTTGATAATGGAAAATTTGTTGACACCATTTCACAGACATTCATATCATGGATCCTCAGGGTAAATTTGAATTCATTTCAGTTTTTAATTCAATAGTTATGACCATTTTAGTACCCGAAAAATGAAAGAAAAGCTATGCACGTGCATACACGGGCACGTGAGTATGACTCAGCATCAATGTTGATGTCATTCAATAGACATTTGATAGATATACCTACAGTATAAATTTCATATTGTTTCAATTATTTACAAGAAAGTTATGGCGATTTCAAAATCGTCCAATCACAATTTAGCACACGTGCATGCACGTGCCGGATGGTAATTATGACTATACACTTTTGTTAAGAATATCAAGATACATACACAATACAAGTTTGAAAAGATTTTGACAAAAAACAAAAAAGTTATGGTCATTGAAAGAATTGAACCTTCAAAAGACAATGCACGTGCGTGCGCATGCGCATTTGCAATATTTATTACATCGATCTGTAGATATTTGACATGTCTACCTATCCTGTAAATATCATTGAATTTCCTTCATTGGCATGAATGTTATAAACGGTTTTGTATTATCCAATCAAATTGAAGCACACGTGCATACACGTGCAGAATTGAAATTTTGACGATGCCAAACAGTTAAGGGTCCCATGTTATACCTCCCATATAAATAGAAAACGATTTCATTGAAAAATAAAAAAGTTAGACGTATTCTAAAGTTTGTAAACAAAAAATCCAATGCACGTGCATGCACATGCATGCATTTTCAGACAAAATGACATTCGTTCCGCACATCTACATATGCTATACTATCATCCTAAAAAGGTTTCATATTGATCCCTTGAGTAGTTTCTGAGAACACTCGTGGACAAAAAAGTCCCAAGAAGAAAGAAAGAATAATAATAATAATAACTAGATGCGATCTCGTTGCGGGCAACGAGTAGGTCTTCCGTCCAATTTTAGATGTGATGAGATAAGAATTTGACTGAGATTTTCGTTCATAAATAATGATACAAATATATTGTCTAGACGTACAATTTAGCTTCGGTAATGTTTTACAAATATTGATCATTTAAGTGCTATGAATTAAAGAATCCCTGCCGCTCTCGGCCACTAATGAAAGGGGTCAGCCTTTTTTTCGACAAAAAAGTTAATAATGTTATTTACTGCGATACAAATTCGACTGATCAGGCAAGTCATGTCGCCCGGAGGCCTTTTTTTTTTTTTTATATCATTCTAGATATACCTCGCAAAACTGAACAAATTTTGTTCTACATGTCCTATTAAAATTTTCTTGAGAAAAAAGTTGTTGATTGTGACATTTATCAGACTGTTAAGGCGAGTCATAAGGCCCGTGGGCCTTTTTCTTGATATCGTTTGAAAGATCTTGCAAAACTGAACAACTTTTGTTCTACATGTCTTATCAAAAGTTTTTCGAGAAAAAAGTTATTAATTGTGACATTAATCGAACTGTTCAGGCGAGCCATGAAGCCTTTTCGCCTTTTTCATGATGTTGTTCGAAAGATCTTGCAAAACTGAACAACTTTTGTTCTAGATGTCTTATTAAAAGTTTCTTGACAAAAATGTTATAGCTTGCAACAATAACCCAACTGTTCAGGTGAGCCATGAGACCTGCGGGCCTATTTCTTAACATCGTTAGTTAACGCTTGCGAAACTGAACAACTTTTGTTCTACATGTCTTGTCAAAAGTTTCTCGAGAAAAAAGTTATCAATGTTATTAATTGTGATACAATTCGACTGTTCAGGCGAGCCATGACGCCCTGAGGCCTAGTTTTTGATATCATTAGATAGATCTTGCAAAACTAAACAACTTTTATTCTACATGTCTTATCAAAAGTTTCGTGAGAAAAAAGTTAATCATTGTAACAGAAATTCAATGGTTCAGGCGAGCCATGAGGCCTATCGGCCCATTTCTTGATATGACACGAAAGATCTCAATAAACTGTACAACTTTTGTTATATATGTCTAAGCAAAATATTTACGAATAAAAAGTTATGATTTAAAACGTGGAAAAAAATGGAACACTTTTTTAAACTCCATTTTCGACCCCTACCGAGCTTCCATACTAGGCACTTCCGGAAATTTTTAAAACCGATGTGCACAACTACAACATGTCGTCTAACATCACTGAAAATTTCAGCACTCTAGCTTTTATCGTTTTTGAGATTTTGGCTGGACAAAATGGTCATCTGAAAATCGATAAAAGGGGGATAACTTCCAACCGGAAGTGAATTTTCAAAAATCCAAAAAAAGATATAAACTTCAAATAGCAATGTACCAACCCTTAAAATTTGAAGTAAATCGGTGAAGCCATCTCTGAGAAATCCTCTGCACAAAATCGGTAAGGAAAAAAAAAAAGAATAAAAATAATAATAATAATAATAATAAGAAAAGTGAAAAATCAACAATAGAATAATAGAAGGTTCTTCCGCTGAAGACGGAAGACCCTAAGAAAAAGAAAAATGCTCGACAAAATTCCTTTTGAGAAACAGAAAATCGGCCATATTATCCGACCGGAAGTGAATTTTGTAAAAACAAAAATAATTATAGCAAGGTCATTTCATAAGACATTATTCCTGAAAATTTTAAGAAAAGATGTCCAGCCATCTCTGAGAAATCACTCGAACAAATCGGAAAATCGACAATTTTTCAAATGCTTCCGGTATAGACCGGAAGTGACGGACAAAAAAATTGAATGTATGTGTACAATGGACTAATGTTAGTTGATCAACTCTACAAGTTTCAAGCGTCTATCTATCTTCATTATTGAGAAACTGAAAAAACAAGGTTTGAATATGTCCACCCCATATCTCACGACCGGAAGTGAGATTTACAAAAATATTTCAATTTACTTTAGACATTTATAGTGTCTATAACATATGTAAAATTCATATCAGTAACTTCTTTTATGACCGAGATTTATGGCACTGAAAAATGAGAGAATGCATAGTCTTTCTTTGATATAACCGGAAGTTGGAGATTCAACTTCCGGTGGGGTTAACATTTTTTTTAAATTAGAACGAGACCTAGTAAACCGATATAGGTTTCAATTTGAAAGAAAAAAGTTTGAAATTTATGATTCTTTAATCACTTCCGGTGACGACCGGAAGTGACGGCCGACATTCTCAACCCCCTACTGCACGCCTACAAAGTGAGATCTATTAACTCTGAAAATTTGGTGACTCTATCTTTTACCGTTTCTGAGAAAAACGCTTGACAACGAAAACAGCTCATAAGCCGTATTTGCCGACCGGAAGTGAATTTTACAAAAATATTTGATATTACTCTAGACATTTGTAGTGACTATAATATATGTAAAACTCAACTCATTAACTAGTTTCATGACCGAGATTTATGGCACTGAAAAATGAGAGAATGAGTGGGCTTTCTTTGATATAACCGGAAGTTGAAGATTCAACTTCCGGTGGGGTCAACATTTTTTGAGAATTAGAACGAGATATAATAAACCAAAGTAGGTTTCAATTTGAAAGAAAAAAGTTTGAAATTGATGATTTATTTAATCACTTCCGGTGACGACCGGAAGTGACGGTGACAAAAAATAATACGTGCATGCACCATAGAGAAAATAGATCTATCATCCCTGAAAGTTTCATTCGATTATCTTTAGTGGTTTTCAAGTTTACCCCCGGACAAACTTTCTTTCAAAAACCGGAAAATCGGACGTATCTGACCAACGGAAGTGAATTTTGAAAAAATGAAAAAAATGCCTCGAGGTACCATCGTTGTCTATAACCTGTGAAAGTTTCAGGAAAATCCATCAAGCGGTCTCGGAGACGAAAGGGAAAAAATAATAATAATAATAATAACTAGATTCGATCTCGTTGCGAGCAACGAGTGGGTCTTCCGTCCAAATTTAGATGTGATTAGATAAGAATTTGACTGACATTTTCGTTCATAATTATGATACAAATATATTGTCTAGACGTACAATTTAGCTTTGGTAATGTTTTACAAATATTGATCATTTGAATGTTATAAATTAAAGACTCTCTCTACCTCTCGGCAACTAATTAAAGGGGTCAGCTTTTTTTTCGAGAAAAAAGTTAATAATCTTATGTACTGCGATACAGATTCGACTGATCAGGCGAGTCATGCCGCCCGGAGGCCTATTTTTTTTTTTATATCATTCTAGATATATCTCGCAAAACTGAACAAATTTTGTTCTACATGTCCTATGGAAATTTTCTTAAGAAAAAAGTTATTGATTGCGACATTTATCAGACTGTTAAGGCGAGTCATAAGGCCCGTGGGCCTTTTTCTTGATATCGTTTGAAAGATCTTGCAAACCTGAACAACTTTTGGTCTACATGTTTTATCAAAAGTTTCTCCAGAAAAAAGCTGTTGATTGTGACACTAATCAAACTCTTCAGGCGAGCCATGAGGCCCTTTCGCCTTTTTCATGATGTTGTTTGAAACATCTTGCAAAACTGAACAACTTTTGCTCTAGATGTCTCATTAAAAGTTTTTTGACTAAAATGTTATAGATTACAACAATAACCCAACTGTTCAGGTGAGCCATGAGACAGGCAGGCCTTATTCTTAACATCGTTAGTAACGCTTGCGAATCTGAACAACTTTTGTTCTACATGTCTTATCAAAAGTTTCTCGAGAAAAAAGTTATTAATGTTATTAATTGTGATACAAATTCGACTGTTCAGGCGAGCCATGACGCCCGCAGGCCTATTTTTTGAGATCATTAAATAGATCTTGCAAAACTGAACAACTTTTATTCTACATGTTTTATCAGAGTTTCGTGAGGAAAAAGTTAATCATTGTAACAGAAACTCAATGGTTCAGGCGATCCATGAGGCCCATGGGCCCATTTCTTGATATGGCACGAAAGATCTCAATAAACTGTACAACTTTTGTTTTATATGTCTAAACAAAATATTTACGAGTATAACGTTATGCGACATTTATCACTGTTAAGGCGAGTCATAAGGCCTGTGGGCCTTTTTCTTGATATCGTTTGAAAGATCTTGCAAAACTGAACAACTTTTGCTCTACATGTCTTATCAATAGATTCTCGAGAAAAAGTTAGTAATTGTGACACTGATCAAACTGTTCAGGCGAGCCATGAGGCCCGTTGGGCTTTTTTGATGATGTTGTTCGAAAGATCTTGCAAAACTGAACAACTTTTGTTCAAGATGTCTTATTAAAAGTTTCTTGACAAAAATGTTATAGATTGCAACAATAACCCAACTGTTCAGGTGAGCCATGAGACCTGCAGGCCTATTTATTAACATCGTTAGTTAACCCTTGCGAAACTGAACAACTTTTGTTCAACATGTCTTGTCAAAAATTTCTCGAGAAAAAAGTTATTAATGTTATTTTGATACAAATTCGACTGTTCAGGCGAGCCATGACGCCCTGAGGCCTAGTTTTTGATATCATTAGATAGATTTTGCAAACCTGAACAACTTTAATTCTACATGTCTTATCAAAAGTTTCATGAGAAAAAAGTTAATCATTGTAACAGAAACTCAATGGTTCAGGCAAGCCATGAGGCCCATGGGCCCATTTCTTGATACGGCACGAAAGATCTCAATAAACTGTACAACTTTTGTTAAATATGTCTAAACAAAATATTTACGAGTATAACGTTATGCGACATTTATCACTGTTAAGGCGAGTCATAAGGCCCGTGGGCCTTTTTCTTGATATCGTTTGAAAGATCTTGCAAAACTGAACAACTTTTGTTTTACATGTCTTATCAAAAGATTCTCGAGAAAAAAGTTAGTAATTGTGACACTGATCAAACTGTACAGGCGAGCCATGAGGCCCGTTGGCCTTTTTGATGATGTTGTTCGAAAGATCTTGCAAAACTGAACAACTTTTGTTCAAGATGTCTTATTAAAAGTTTCTTGACAAAAATGTTATAGATTGCAACAATAACCCAACTGTTCAGGTGAGCGATGAGACCCGCAGGCCTATTTATTAACATCGTTAGTTAACCCTTGCGAAACTGAACAACTTTTGTTCAACATGTCTTGTCAAAAGTTTCTCGAGAAAAAAGTTATTAATGTTATTAATTGTGATACAAATTCGACTGTTCAGGCGAGCCATGACGCCCTGAGGCCTAGTTTTTGATATCATTAGATAGATCTTGCAAACCTGAACAACTTTTATTCTACATGTCTTATCAAAAGTTTCGTGAGAAAAAAGTTAATCATTGTAACAGAAACTCAATGGTTCAGGCGAGCCATGAGGCCTATGGGCCCATTTCTTGATATGACACGAAAGATCTCAATAAATTGTACAACTTTTGTTATATATGTCTAAACAAAATATTTACGAGTAAAAAGTTCTGATTTAAAACGTGGAGAAAAATGAGACACTTTTTAAAACTCCATTTTCGACCCCTACCGAGCTTCCATACTAGGCACTTCCGGAAATTTTGAAAACCCAGGTGCACAACTACAACATGTCGTCTAACATCACTGAAAATTTCAGCACTCTAGCTTTCATCGTTTTTGAGTTTTTGTCTGGAGAAAATGGTCATCTGAAAATCGATAAAAGGGGGATAACTTCCAACCGGAAGTGATTTTTCAAAAATTGAAACGGCGGTACAAACTTCAAATGGCAACGCATCAATCCTGAAAATTTGAAGCAAATTGATCCATCCATCTCCGAGAAATCTTCTGCACAAAAATCGGTAAGGAGAAAAAAAAAAAGAATAATAATAATAAGAAAAGTGAAAAATCAACAAAAAAATAATAGAAGGGTCTTCCGCTGAAGACGGAAGACCCTAAAAATAATAATAACTAGATTCGATCTCGTTGCGAGCAACGAGTGGGTCTTCCGTCCAAATTTAGATGTGATTAGATAAGAATTTGACTGACATTTTCGTTCATAAATAATGATACAAATATATTGTCTAGACGTAGAATTTAGCTTTGGTAATGTTTTACAAATATTGATCATTTAAATGTTATAAATTAAAGACTCTCTCTACCTCTCGGCAACTAATTAAAGGGGTCAGCTTTTTTTCGAGAAAAAAGTTAATAATCTTATTTACTGCGATACAGATTCGACTGATCAGGCGAGTCATGCCGCCCGGAGGCCTATTTTTTTTTTTTATATCATTCCAGATATATCTCGTAAAAGTGAACAAATTTTGTTCTACATGTCCTATGGAAATTTTCTTAAGAAAAAAGTTATTGATTGCGACATTTATCAGACTGTTAAGGCGAGTCATAAGACCCGTGGGCCTTTTTCTTGATATCGTTTGAAAGATCTTGCAAACCTGAACAACTTTTATTCTACATGTTTTATCAGAGTTTCGTGAGGAAAAGGTTAATCATTGTAACAGAAACTCAATGGTTCAGGCGATCCATGAGGCCCATGGGCCCATTTCTTGATATGGCACGAAAGATCTCAATAAACTGTACAACTTTTGTTTTATATGTCTAAACAAAATATTTACGAGTATAACGTTATGCGACATTTATCACTGTTAAGGCGAGTCATAAGGCCTGTGGGCCTTTTTCTTGATATCGTTTGAAAGATCTTGCAAAACTGAACAACTTTTGCTCTACATGTCTTATCAATAGATTCTCGAGAAAAAGTTAGTAATTGTGACACTGATCAAACTGTTCAGGCGAGCCATGAGGCCCGTTGGGCTTTTTTGATGATGTTGTTCGAAAGATCTTGCAAAACTGAACAACTTTTGTTCAAGATGTCTTATTAAAAGTTTCTTGACAAAAATGTTATAGATTGCAACAATAACCCAACTGTTCAGGTGAGCCATGAGACCTGCAGGCCTATTTATTAACATCGTTAGTTAACCCTTGCGAAACTGAACAACTTTTGTTCAACATGTCTTGTCAAAAATTTCTCGAGAAAAAAGTTATTAATGTTATTTTGATACAAATTCGACTGTTCAGGCGAGCCATGACGCCCTGAGGCCTAGTTTTTGATATCATTAGATAGATTTTGCAAACCTGAACAACTTTAATTCTACATGTCTTATCAAAAGTTTCATGAGAAAAAAGTTAATCATTGTAACAGAAACTCAATGGTTCAGGCAAGCCATGAGGCCCATGGGCCCATTTCTTGATACGGCACGAAAGATCTCAATAAACTGTACAACTTTTGTTAAATATGTCTAAACAAAATATTTACGAGTATAACGTTATGCGACATTTATCACTGTTAAGGCGAGTCATAAGGCCCGTGGGCCTTTTTCTTGATATCGTTTGAAAGATCTTGCAAAACTGAACAACTTTTGTTTTACATGTCTTATCAAAAGATTCTCGAGAAAAAAGTTAGTAATTGTGACACTGATCAAACTGTACAGGCGAGCCATGAGGCCCGTTGGCCTTTTTGATGATGTTGTTCGAAAGATCTTGCAAAACTGAACAACTTTTGTTCAAGATGTCTTATTAAAAGTTTCTTGACAAAAATGTTATAGATTGCAACAATAACCCAACTGTTCAGGTGAGCGATGAGACCCGCAGGCCTATTTATTAACATCGTTAGTTAACCCTTGCGAAACTGAACAACTTTTGTTCAACATGTCTTGTCAAAAGTTTCTCGAGAAAAAAGTTATTAATGTTATTAATTGTGATACAAATTCGACTGTTCAGGCGAGCCATGACGCCCTGAGGCCTAGTTTTTGATATCATTAGATAGATCTTGCAAACCTGAACAACTTTTATTCTACATGTCTTATCAAAAGTTTCGTGAGAAAAAAGTTAATCATTGTAACAGAAACTCAATGGTTCAGGCGAGCCATGAGGCCTATGGGCCCATTTCTTGATATGACACGAAAGATCTCAATAAATTGTACAACTTTTGTTATATATGTCTAAACAAAATATTTACGAGTAAAAAGTTCTGATTTAAAACGTGGAGAAAAATGAGACACTTTTTAAAACTCCATTTTCGACCCCTACCGAGCTTCCATACTAGGCACTTCCGGAAATTTTGAAAACCCAGGTGCACAACTACAACATGTCGTCTAACATCACTGAAAATTTCAGCACTCTAGCTTTCATCGTTTTTGAGTTTTTGTCTGGAGAAAATGGTCATCTGAAAATCGATAAAAGGGGGATAACTTCCAACCGGAAGTGATTTTTCAAAAATTGAAACGGCGGTACAAACTTCAAATGGCAACGCATCAATCCTGAAAATTTGAAGCAAATTGATCCATCCATCTCCGAGAAATCTTCTGCACAAAAATCGGTAAGGAGAAAAAAAAAAGAATAATAATAATAAGAAAAGTGAAAAATCAACAAAAAAATAATAGAAGGGTCTTCCGCTGAAGACGGAAGACCCTAAAAATAATAATAACTAGATTCGATCTCGTTGCGAGCAACGAGTGGGTCTTCCGTCCAAATTTAGATGTGATTAGATAAGAATTTGACTGACATTTTCGTTCATAAATAATGATACAAATATATTGTCTAGACGTACAATTTAGCTTTGGTAATGTTTTACAAATATTGATCATTTAAATGTTATAAATTAAAGACTCTCTCTACCTCTCGGCAACTAATTAAAGGGGTCAGCTTTTTTTCGAGAAAAAAGTTAATAATCTTATTTACTGCGATACAGATTCGACTGATCAGGCGAGTCATGCCGCCCGGAGGCCTATTTTTTTTTTTTATATCATTCCAGATATATCTCGTAAAAGTGAACAAATTTTGTTCTACATGTCCTATGGAAATTTTCTTAAGAAAAAAGTTATTGATTGCGACATTTATCAGACTGTTAAGGCGAGTCATAAGACCCGTGGGCCTTTTTCTTGATATCGTTTGAAAGATCTTGCAAACCTGAACAACTTTTGGTCTACATGTTTTATCAAAAGTTTTTCCAGAAAAAAGCTATTGATTGTGACACTAATCAAACTCTTCAGGCGAGCCATGAGGCCTGTTCGCCTTTTTCATGATGTTGTTTGAAACATCTTGCAAAACTGAACAACTTTTGTTCTACATGTCTTATCAAAAGTTTCGTGAGAAAAAAGTTAATCATTGTAACAGAAACTCAATGGTTCAGGCAAGCCATGAGGCCTATGGGCCCATTTCTTGATATGACACGAAAGATCTCAATAAACTGTACAACTTTTGTTATATATGTCTAAGCAAAATATTTACGAGTAAAAAGTTATGATTTAAAACGTGGAGAAAAATGAGACACTTTTTTAAACTCCATTTTCGACCCCTACCGAGCTTCCATACTAGGCACTTCCGGAAATTTTGAAAACCCAGGTGCACAACTACAACATGTCGTCTAACATCACTGAAAATTTCAGCACTCTAGCTTTTATCGTTTTTGAGTTTTTGTCTGGACAAAATGGTCATCTGAAAATCGATAAAAGGGGGATAACTTCCAACCGGAAGTGATTTTTCAAAAATTGAAACGGCGGTACAAACTTCAAATGGCAACGCATCAATCCTGAAAATTTCAAGCAAATTGATCCATCCATCTCCGAGAAATCTTCTGCACAAAAATCGGTAAGGAGAAAAAAAAAGAGTAATAATAATAATAATAAGAAAAGTGAAAAATCAACAATAGAATAATAGAAGGGTCTTCCGCTGAAGACGGAAGACCCTAATTAGATGTGATGAGATAAGAATTTGACAGATTTTCGTTCATAAATAATGATACAAATATATTGTCTAAACGTACAATTTAGCTTCAGTAATGTTTTACAAATATTAATCATTTAAGTGTTATAAATTAAAGACTCTCTGCCCCTCTCGGGCACTAATTAGAGAGGTCAGCCTTTTTTCGAGAAAAAAGTTAATAATGTTATTTACTGCGATACAAATTCGACTGATCAGGCGAGTCATGTCGCCCGGAGGCCTATCTTTTTTTTTTTTATATATAATGCTAGATATATCTCGCAAAACTGAACAAATTTTGCTCTACATGTCCTATCAAAATTCTCTTGAGAAAAAAGTTATTGATTGCGACATTTATCAGATTGTTAAGGCGAGTCATAAGGCCCGTGGGCCTTTTTCTTGATGTCTCATTAAAAGTTTCTTGACTAAAATGTTATAGATTGCAACAATAACCCAACTGTTCAGGTGAGCCATGAGACCCGCAGGCCTATTTCTTAACATCGTTAGTTAACGCTTGCGAAACTTTTGTTCTACATGTCTTGTCAAAAGTTTCTCGAGAAAAAAGTTATTAATGTTATTAATTGTGATACAAATTCCACTGTTCAGGCGAGCCATGACGCACGGAGGCCTTTTTTTAATATCTATAGATAGAACTTGCAAAACTGAACAACTTTTATTCTACATGTTTTATCAAAGTTTCGTGAGGAAAAAGTGAATCATTGTAACAGAAATTCAATGGTTCAGGCGAGCCATGAGACCCATAGGCCCATTTCTGGATACGGCACGGAAGACCTCAATAAACTATACAACTTTTGTTATATATCTCTAAACAAAATATTTACGAGTATAAAGTTATGCGACATTTATCAGACTGTTAAGGCGAGTCATAAGGCCCGTGGGCCTTTTTCTTGATATCGTTTGAAAGATCTTGCAAAACTGAACAACTTTTGTTCCACATGTCTTATCAAAAGATTCTCGAGAAAAAAGTCAGTAATTGTGACACTAACAAACTGTTCAGGCGAGCCATGAGGTCCGTTGGCCTTTTTCATGATGTTGTTGGAAAGATCTTGCAAAACTGAACAACTTTTGTTCTAGATGTCTTATTAAAAGTTTTTTGACAAAAATGTTATAGATTGCAACAATAACCCAACTGTTCAGGTGAGCCATGAGACCCACATGCCTATTTCTTAACATTGTTAGTTAACGCTTGCGAAACTGAACAACTTTTGTTCTACATGTCTTATCAAAAGTTTCTCCAGAAAAAAGTTATTGATTGTGACACTAATCAAACTCTTCAGGCGAGCTATGAGGCCCGTTGGCCTTTTTCATAATGTTGTTCGAAAGATCTTGCAAATCTCAACAACTTTTGTTATAGATATCTTATTAAAAGTTTCTTGACAAAAATGTTATAGATTGCAACAATAACCCAACTGTTCAGGTGAGCCATGAGACCCGAAGGCCTATTTCTTAACAATGTTAGTTAACGCTTGCGAAACTGAACAACTTTTGTTCTACATGTCTTGTCAAAAGTTTCTCGAGGAAAAAGTTATTAATTTTATTAATTGCGATACAAATTCGACTGTTCAGGCGAGCCATGACGCCCGGAGGCCTATTTTTAGATATCAATAGATAGAACTTGCAAAACTGAACAACTTTTATTCTACATGTCTTATCAAAAGTTTCGTGAGAAAAAAGTTAATCATTGTAACAGAAATTCAATGGTTCAGGCGAGCCATGAGGCCCATGGGCCCATTTCTTGATATGGCACAAAAGATCTCAATAAAATGTACAACTTTTGTTATATATGTCTAAACAAAATATTTACGAGTAAAAAGTTATCATTCAAAACGTGGAAAAAAATTGGACACTTTTTAAAACTCCATTTTCGACCCCTACCGAGCTTCCGTACTAGGCACTTCCGGAAATTTTGAAAACCCAGGTGCACAACTACAACATGTCGTCTAACATCACTGAAAATTTCAGCACTCTAGCTTTTATCGTTTTTGAGTTTTTGTCTGGACAAAATGGTCATCTGAAAATCGATAAAAGGGGGATAACTTCCAACCGGAAGTGATTTTGCAAAAATTGAAACGGCAGTACAAACTTCAAATGGCAACGCATCAATCCTGAAAATTTGAAGCAAATCGATCCAGCCATCTCCGAGAAATCTTCTGCACAAAAATCGGTAAGGAGAAAAAAAAAGAATAATAATAATAATACTAAGAAAAGTGAAAAATCAACAATAGAATAATAGAAGGGTCTTCCGCTGAAGACGGAAGACCCTAACTAGATGCGATCTCGTTGCGAGCAACGAGTGGGTCTTCCGTTCAATTTTAGATGTGATGAGATAAGAATTTGACTGAGATTTTTGTTCATAAATAATGATACAAATATATTGTCTAAACGTACAATTTAGCTTCAGTAATGTTTTACAAATATTAATCATTTAAGTGTTACAAATTAAAGACTCTCTGCCCCTCTGGGCCACTAATTGAAGAGGTCAGCTTTTTTTCGAGAAAAAAGTTAATAATGTTATTTACTGCGATACAAATTCGACTGATCAGGCGAGTCATGTCGCCCGGAGGCCTATTTTTTTTTATATATCATTCTAGATATATCTCGCATAACTGAACAAATTTTGCTCTACATGTCCTATCAAAATTTTCTTGAGAAAAAAGTTATTGATTGCGACAGTTATCAGATTGTTAAGGCGAGTCATAATGCCCGTGGGCCTTTTTCTTGATGTCTCATTTAAAGTTTCTTGACTAAAATGTTATAGATTGCAACAACAACTCAACTGTTCAGGTGAGCCATGAGACCCGCAGGCCTATTTCTTAACATCGTTAGTTAACCCTTGCGAAACTGAACAACTTTTGTTCTAGATGTCTTGTCAAAAGTTTGTCGACAAAAAAGTTATTAATGTTATTAATTGTAATACAAATTCCACTGTTCACGCGAGCCATGACGCACGGAGGCCTTTTTTTATATCATTAGATAGAACTTGCAAAACTGAACAACTTTTATTCTACATGTTTTATCAAAGTTTCGTGAGGAAAAAGTGAATCATTGTAACAGAAATTCAATGGTTCAGGCGAGCCATGAGGCCCATTGGCCCATTTCTGGATACGGCACGAAAGACCTCAATAAACTGTACAACTTTTGTTATATATTTCTAAACAAAATATTTACGAGTATAAAGTTATGCGACATTTATCAGACTGTTAAGGCGAGTCATAAGGCCCGTGGGCCTTTTTCTTGATATCGTTTGAAAGATCTTGTAAAACTGAACAACTTTTGTTCCACATGTCTTATCAAAAGATTCTCGAGAAAAAAGTTAGTAATTGTGACACTAACAAACTGTTCAGGCGAGCCATGAGGTCCGTTGGCCTTTTTCATGATGTTGTTGGAAAGATCTTGCAAAACTGAAAAACTTTTGTTCTAGATGTCTTATTAAAAGTTTTTTGACAAAAATGTTATAGATTGCAACAATAACCCAACTGTTCAGGTGAGCCATGAGACCCGCAGGCCTATTTCTTAACATCGTTAGTTAACACTTGCTAAACTGAACAACTTTTGTTCGACATGTCTTATCAAAAGTTTCTCGAGAAAAAAGTTATTAATGTTATTAATTGTGATACAAATTCGACTGTTCAGGCGAGTCATGACCCCCGCAGGCCTATTTTTTGATATCATTAGATAGATCTTGCAAAACTGAACAACTTTTATTCTACATGTCTTATCAAAAGTTTCGTGAGAAAAAAGTTAATCATTGTAACAGAAATTCAATTGTTCAGGCGAGCCATGAGGCCCATGGGCCCATTTCTTGATATGGCACGAAAGACCTCAATAAACTGTACAAGTTTTGTTATATATGTCTAAACAAAATATTTACCAGTAAAAAGTTATGATTCATAACGTGGAAAAAAATTGGACACTTTTTAAAACTCCATTTTCGACCCCTACCGAGCTTCCATACTAGGCCCTTCCGGAAATTTTTAAAACCCAGGTGCACAACTACAACATGTCATCTAACATCACTGAAAATTTCAGCACTCTAGCTTTTATCGTTTTTGAGTTTTTGTCTGGACAAAATGGTCATCGGAAAATCGATAAAAGGGGGATAACTTCCAACCGGAAGTGATTTTTCGAAAATTGAAACGGCGGTACAAACTTCAAATGGCAACACATCAATCCTGAAAATTTGAAGCAAATCGATCCAGCCATCTCCGAGAAATCTTCTGCACAAAAATCGGTAAGGAGAAAAAAAAAGAATAATAATAATAATAATAAGAAAAGTGAAAAATCAACAATAGAATAATAGAAGGGTCTTCCACTGAAGACGGAAGACCCTAACTAGATTCGATCTCGTTGCAAGCAACGAGTGGGTCTTCCGTCCAAATTTAGATGTGATTAGATAAGAATTTGACTGACATTTTCGTTCATAAATAATGATACAAATATATTGTCTAGACGTACAATTTAGCTTTGGTAATGTTTTACAAATGTTGATCATTTAAATGTTATAAATTAAAGACTCTCTCTACCTCTCGGCAACTAATTAAAGGGGTCAGCTTTTTTTCGAGAAAAAAGTTAATAATGTTATTTACTGCGATACAGATTCGACTGATCAGGCCAGTCATGCCGCCCTAAGGCCTATTTTTTTTTATATCATTCTAGATATATCTCGCAAAACTGAACAAATTTTGTTCTACATGTCCTATGGAAATTTTCTTAAGAAAAAAGTTATTGATTGCGACATTTATTAAACTGTTAAGGCGAGTCATAAGGCCCGTGGGCGTTTTTCTTGATATCGTTTGAAAGATCTTGCAAACCTGAACAACTTTTGGTCTACATGTTTTATCAAAAGTTTCTCCAGAAAAAAGCTATTCATTATGACACTAATCAAACTCTTCAGGCGAGCCATGAGGCCCTTTCGCCTTTTTCATGATGTTGTTTGAAACATCTTGCAAAACTGAACAACTTTTGCTATAGATGTCTCATTAAAGGTTTCTTGACTAAAATGTTATAGATTACAACAATAACCCAACTGTTCAGGTGAGCCATGAGACCCGCATGCCTTATTCTTAACATCGTTAGTAACGCTTGCAAATCTGAACAACTTTTGTTCTACATGTCTTATTAAAAGTTTCTCGAGAAAAAAGTTATTAATGTTATTAATTGTGATACAAATTCGACTGTTCAGGCGAGCCATGACGCCCGCAGGACTATTTTTTGATATCATTAGATAGATCTTGCAAAACTGAACAACTTTTATTCTACATGTTTCATCAAAGTTTCGTGAGGAAAAAGTTAATCATTGTAACAGAAATTCAATGGTTCAGGCGAGCCATGAGGCCCATGGGCCCATTTCTTGATACGGCACGAAAGATCTCAATAAACTGTACAACTTTTGTTATATATGTCTAAAAAAAATATTTACGAGTATAACGTTATGCGACATTTATCACTGTTAAGGCGAGTCATAAGGCCCGTGGGCCTTTTTCTTGATATCGTTTGAAAGATCTTGCAAAACTGAACAACTTTTGTTCTACATGTCTTATCAAAAGATTCTCCAGAAAAAAGTTAGTAATTGTGACACTGATCAAACTGTTCAGGCGAGCCATGAGGCCCGTAGGCCTTTTTCATGATGTTGTTCGAAAGATCTTGCAAAACTGAACAACTTTTGTTCAAGATGTCTTATTAAAAGTTTCTTGACAAAAATGTTATAGATTACAACAATAACCCAACTGTTCAGGTGAGCCATGAGACCCGCAGGCCTATTTATTAACATCGTTAGTTAACCCTTGCGAAACTGAACAACTTTTGTTCTACATGTCTTGTCAAAAGTTTCTCGAGAAAAAAGTTATTAATGTTATTAATTGTGATACAAATTCGACTGTTCAGGCGAGCCATGACGCCCTGAGGCCTAGTTTTTTATATCATTAGAAAGATCTTGCAAACTTGAACAACTTTTATTCTACATGTCTTATCAAAAGTTTCGTGAGAAAAAAGTTAATCATTGTAACAGAAATTCAATGGTTCAGGCGAGCCATGAGGCCCATGGGCCCATTTCTTGATATGACACGAAAGATCTCAATAAACTGTACAAGTTTTGTTATATATGTCTAAGCAAAATATTTACGAGTAAATAGTTATGATTTAAAACGTGGAGAAAAATGAGACACTTTTTTAAACTCCATTTTCGACCCCTACCGAGCTTCCATACTAGGCACTTCCGGAAATTTTGAAAACCCAGGTGCACAACTACAACATGTCGTCTAACATCACTGAAAATTTCAGCACTCTAGCTTTTATCGTTTTTGAGTTTTTGTCTGGACAAAATGGTCATCTGAAAATCGATAAAAGGGGGATAACTTCCAACCGGAAGTGATTTTTCAAAAATTGAAACGGCGGTACAAACTTCAAATGGCAACGCATCAATCCTGAAAATTTGAAGCAAATTGATCCAGCCATCTCCGAGAAATCTTCTGCACAAAAATCGGTAAGGAGAAAAAAAAAGAATAATAATGATGACGTGTACAACATTGCACCAGCTGAAGGGAAGAACCCAGTTCGAATGTTACAGGAACCTGGCAATGAAGCTAAAGCATTTCCTTGTCATTTTCCGAGTGGTCGTTTTTCATGGAATGAAGAAAGGTCAGAAAAATTAACACTTTCTAGGTATTTCAACAATAGGTTGATGAACGCAGATAACAGGTTTGCAAAGGATACCAATTACATTTTCTTTAGCCAATACATGTCTGAATTGAATCAAGTGATTGAGAAAACACAAATTTCACTTAGAAAATCTCTATCAAAATGTATCAGTGGGAAACCAGTAACTTTAAATATGTTGCAAGATCCAATGACGCTTTCCAGTTTGCTGAGGAATGATGACGCTATAAGATTTATGCAACCGATAAGAGGAACACCTGCTTACTGGGCAACTGCTCAAAAAGACCTCTTTGCTATGCTACGACAATTAGGAATCCCAACGTGGTTTTGTTCGTTTTCTGTAGCAGAGTATAGATGGAATGATGCTGTTAGAATCATATTACAACAACAAAGCATTGACAGAAACCCAGATCAAATGGAATGGTCAGAAAAGAATGATGTTTTAAGGTCCAATCCAGTTACAGTAGCTAGAATGTTTGAACATAGATTTCAAATATTTCACAGGGAAGTCATACTTTCACCAGCTGAACCAATAGGAAAGGTAGTAGACTTTTTTCAAAGAGTTGAGTTTCAGCAGAGGGGATCTCCCCACATGCACTGTTTATATTGGGTTGAAAATGCACCAAATATTGATTCTGATGGGGAGGAAGCTGTATGTAACTTCATTGACAGATATGTGGCATGTGCTGTACCATCAGAAAGTGATGACCCAGAATTGAGAAAAAGTGTTTTAGAAGTACAACAACATAGTAAAAAGCATTCAAAATCTTGCAAAAAGAAGGGTACAGAATGTAGGTTTAATTTCCCGAGGCCTCCATCGCAAAAAACATTCATAACAAGTATACAGGAGGAAGAAAAGTCGGATGAGTGTAAAATAGAAGCAAAGGTAAATAAGGAGTATGCCAAGGAAATATTAGTTAGTGTTTGGGATAAAGTACAGAATGATGAAGGAAACATAACGGCAGAGAAGATATTTGATGAACTTTCAATAACTCAGGAATTGTATGAAGAAGCCCATAACATGTTATCATCTAAAAGGTCTGTTATTCTCAAACGTTGCCCAAATGAAGTGTGGACAAACCAATATAACCCATGTCTTTTAAAATCCTGGGATGCTAATATGGACGTACAGTTTGTACTGGATCCATTCAGTTGCATTGTTTACATTGTTTCCTATATATCAAAGTCAGAAAGGGAAATGGGTATGTTACTCAAACAAACAAAATTGGAGGCTGAAGAAGGAAACTTTGATGCCAGACAGACAATGAAAAAAATTGGTTCAGCTTACTTGCATCACAGAGAAGTAAGTGCGCAGGAAGCTGTGTACAGAGTGTGTAACTTGAAGATGAAGGAGTGTTCTAGGAAAGTTGTTTTTGTACCTGTAGGCGATAACCCAGTGCGCTTAAGTAAGCCTTTGTCCTTGCTGAAGAAAAAATATTCAAAGGATGTAGAGATAAATGATGAGGAAGATGATGAGAATGAAGTTTGGATGACAAATATCATTGAACGTTACATGAACAGGCCAGATAAGCAAATGTTTCATGAAATGTGCCTTGCAGATTTTTGTTCTGAATTCAGAGTGCTGGCTAAATCTCAAGTTCCTAAGAAGGAAAATGAAAATGTGTTTGAATTACAGAATGGGAAGGGTTACGTGCAACGAAGAACGAGAACACAACATGCTATTGTGAGGTATCCAAGGTTCAGCGTTGAAAAAATGTCAGAAAAATATTATCAATCTCTTTTGCAACTTTTTCTTCCTTACTGGACAGAGGCACAGTTAAAACCACCTGGGTTTGATTTGTATAAGGATTTTTATGAAACTGGTTACGTAAAGATTTCTGGCAGAAAACGAAAGCAGTCTGTGAAGTCAATTGTGGATTTGAATCATTCGCGGTATTCAAAAAATGAAGATGCGATTGATAATGCCCAAGAAGCATATGAAATGAATGGTGAACAAGAAGATGCATGGTCACGCATATGTCCAGAAACAGAGGTTCTCAGAAGAGAAGGCCTAGCACACAGAAAAGACAACACAGTACCACAGGAAGGTAGTATGAATATTATACCGGATATTGAGAGTGGGACACATAATGCAGATGTCCTGTATCATGTAGAACAAAACATGAATTCTAGAGAGGCAATGATACCAATTCTTCAAAATCTGAATGAAACACAGAGGGAAATATTTTACATGGTGCGCGATTGGTGTCTAGGAAAGATTGTAGGGGAGAAATATAAACCCTTATATTTATTTGTAACTGGAGGTGCAGGTACTGGTAAAAGTCATCTCATCAAAGCTATTCATTACGAAGCATCACGTTTGCTTTCACGAATAATGTCTGATCCAGAGAGGATATCAGTGCTTCTCGCAGCATTCACAGGAACAGCAGCTTTCAATATTGGCGGAAATACACTTCACCACTTGTTTTCATTAAAAAAATATCTTCCATTGCCATATGAACCACTTGGAGAACAGAGTCTCAGTGAATTAAGAGTGAAGATAGGAGATCTTCAGATTCTTATCATTGATGAAATATCAATGGTGTACAAAAGACTTTTGTACTACATACACGAAAGGCTGGTACAGATTAAGAAATGCAGAGAACCATTTGGAGGAGTTTGTGTTATTGCTGTTGGGGACTTTTATCAGCTTCCTCCAGTTAAGCAGCGAAAAGATGAAAGGCTTTACAAAGAAAATATGACATATCCTGTGGACTACTGGCTTGACCTATTTAAGGTCATTGAGTTGAAAGGGATAATGAGACAAAGAGATGATTTGTCTTTTGCTGAGGTACTTAATTCTCTTCGTGTAAGAGAAAGAGATGAGCAATTGACACAGCAGCAAAGTAACTTGTTACAAGAATGTATCAGGGAAGGACCAGAAGATGTTCTTCATGTGTTTTCTACCAATGAGGAGGTAAACGCATTCAACCTGACAATGTTAAAGAGATCTTGTGATGATTTATTAGAAATTAATGCACAAGATTATAGGAAGGACAAAACATCTGGTAAACTGATGCTAAAAAGTAAACCTGTGACAACATCAAGAAGTGATGGACTTCAAAGTACTCTGATCTTGTCCATCAAAGCAAGAGTGATGCTCACAAGAAATTGTAATGTAGAAGATGGCCTTGTGAATGGAGTAATGGGATATATCTGTCAGTTCATATTTGAAGAAAACAGTGATAGAATTGTAAGAGCTGTGGGAATAGATTTTGATAATAAGGAAGTTGGAAAGAAGTCCGGGCAAAAAACAAAGGATGGGAAATTGGTGTTCATAGAAAGAGTGCAAGAAGAGATAAAGGACAAAGTTAGTACAGTGGTACGCCACCAATTTCCAATTAGGTTATCTTGGGCATGCACAGCACATAAGGTGCAAGGGATGACAACAGACAAAGTTGTAGTGAATTTAGATAGAGCATTTGCCCCAGGTCAGGCATATGTTGCACTATCAAGGGTTACATCAAAGGCCGGCCTATTTATTGATACTGAAGATCCAGCTCGATTGCAGAAAAATATTTATGCTGATTCAGAAGTAAAGACATCTCTAAATGAAATGGCGAAAGTTACTATTGGTGACATTTCACGAACTCTAAATTCCAGTGGAAAGAAAATAGTTTTGCATAATATACAGAGCTTAGGTAGCCATTTTGGAGATCTACAAAATGATGTGAGGTTCAATCAGGTTGATGTTATTTGCTTAACAGAGACATGGTTAAGATCTGGAGAAAACACAAAGAATTATGCTCTTCAAGGGTTTCAGTTTCATCATCTTCCTAGAATGGAAGCATATGAGGAAAGCACTGTCTCAAATCAGAGTTTACACATGTCAAGGGGTGGAGGCGTTGCTCTGTATTTGAAAGATGGTGAAAATTGTTATGATATTCGTTCACTGTCCCAGATGAATATTGAAGGAATAGCTGTGAAGTTGATAAAGGAGAATATTTTGTTGTTGTCTGTGTATCGACCATGCATGGTAAATATGGCAACATTCCTTAACAGTCTTCAGAAAGTTCTTAACTTCTTAAAAACAAGTGATCAAAACAGTATCATTTTGGGGGATTTTAATGAGGATGCCAAAGCCAATGGGCCACTTCAAAGATTTTTGAAAGATCAAAACTTCAGACAACTTGTATCCTTTAGCACCACTGAAGGGGGAACAACTTTGGATCATGTATATGTATCCAGTTCTATACAGATTGATAGTGTCCACCGATTACCCACATATTATAGTTACCATGATGCTGTCCTTCTGAAATTGATAGATAAATGATTGTGACGCTTCATTTTTAAAACAATTCAGTGTTATAAGAACTAAGTGTGTTGGTAGTCTTTATGCACCCCAGTATGACAAATGACTACAGTCGTACCGATACATTGGATGGAATTCCACGGTTTTAGAAACTTTACTCAGAAATATCTGAAACCGAGAAAATCACTTTCAATTTCCCTAACATAGTAATGTATATTAAAAATGCCATATGTCAAGAGAAGGAAAAATTAAGCAAAAAATCTTAGGGGTCATGAGTAATAAGCAATTTATTGAATTTTCTCAGATTGAAACCCTCTGAAAAATGTTAAACATCAGTTGTCAAATGGGATGAATTTCTTATAGTGGGATGATGGAGTCCACCAGCAGAGGCCACGACCCAGGGTCATGTTTTCCTAATCTTTAACTCATTTCCAGTTGTTTAACTAGTGGAAAATCCTACTCTAGCTAAAATTGTACAGGTACTTGGTGCATTCTCTCACCAGAGGGCGCACTACGCAAGCTTCACTTTCATCTCTATTATCGTCTGATAAATAATTCGGCTGACCACATGATCTCGCATGGACAAAATGGCGTCTTTGACTCCAACAGAAAGACACGTTTCTGTTCTTTGTGTAATGTCAGATTTTCATATAATATCGCTAATTTTTCTAATGTAGAGTCCATAGTTACGAAGTGAAAGTCAAATTAATACATTTGACAAGACAAAATAGTTCCATAAATATGGAGGTTGCACTAACGTTATACAGCGTTTCGATACCTACCAATGTGCTTTTAACTCATAAATTTATGTGTAATTTATGAAAATGATGCAGATTTATTTTGTGTTCAAAGATGCTCTGTTTTACAAAATTCTTGTAAATCAGACGATAACAGAGAAGTTGTGGAGCGTAGCGTAACGCCCTCTGGTGAGAGATTGGTACTTGGTGGGTGCACTTGCCAAATGCCGAACCCGATCTTTAAAGTTCCAATAAATAAAAATTACCATTAAATTTTCCCAGATTTCAGTTTAGTGATTCCCGTAGGTTGATATTTTCACATTAAAACACATAACGCTGAGCAACATTGAAAAATTACTCGCACAGAGAAAACCAAGTGGAAATTAGCTTGGAGTGGGAATTTTGAATCTAGGGTATATAAAAAGAAATTAAACAGGTTTGGATATTTCTGGAATTGTAGGGAAGTTTTAGCCAATCTTACTCAGTCCATAATAAGAAATAAGATTTTTATGAAGAATTTGGTGCTTCTGAATGTTTGATAAATTAAAAGAACTTCCAAATTTTATGGGGTGAGCAGGGAAGAGATAAAAAAGTCATGGGTCAGATCCACAAATATTTCTCTGGGAGGGGAGGGTTCCAACAAGGGAATGATTTGGGTTTGACAAATAAATGAAAAACTACTTTTATCCCGCGGGGAAGGGGGGGGGGGGTGAGAACTATTACTGCTTAGGTTGCTGTTTTTCATTCAAAAATGTCACCATGACTTGTTATTAACTTAGGAGAACGGAAGGGAGAGAGGATCTAACATCATATTTGGGGAATTAACAATAATTTAAGGAATTGATAATGATTCCTCAAGTGCAAGATACCAATTTGTTTTTGAGATATGCAGAATTGAAATATTTAAGGATCACCCATTAATGGGCCGTTTTGTAAAAATAAAAAAATTGCATATTGTGAAGAACATTATTCTGTACATTTTTTGTTCAACATTATTTATTAAATTTTTCCCCACTTCAAGATATAGAGTGTCAAAGATTTAAAATTCTGGCATATTTGACACTTAATTATCTACCATAAAATTTAGCTGCAGAACTGTGGCGTTATGGTTTTACATTTATGTTTTCTACCATAACACTGCAGATCCCGTAATACAAATATGGTGCAATTTACTGCGCAAAATCTTCTGCATTTGCGAGCAACGAGTAGGTCTTCCGTCCGATTCCTGACAAGAAAAGATCTTGACTGGAATAATTCAATTAATGAAGAACGGCTATACATGCAAAAATTAACAACTTTTGTTTTACATGTCTTATGAAAATTTTCTCGAGAAAGAAGTTATTGATTGCGACACTTAGCAGACTGTTCAGGCGAACCATGAGACCTCAGGGCCTTTTTCTTGATATTTTATTAAAGATCTTCTAAAACTGAACAACTCTTGTTCTACATGTCTTATAAAATGTTTCTCGAGAAAAAATATTGATTGATACACTAATCAGACTTTTCAGGTGAGCCAAGAGGCTCGTTAACCTTTTTCGTGATATTTTTCAAAAGATCTTGTAAAACTGAACAACTTTTGTTGTATATGTCTTACCAAATGTTTTTTGACAGAATTGATTGATTGCGACAATAATCAGACTCTTTGGGAGAGCCATGGGGCCCGTGGGCCTATTTATTAATATTATTTGAAAGATCTTGCAAAACTGAACAACTTTTGTTCTATATGTCTTATTAAAAGTTTTTGGACAAAAATGTTATTGATTGTGACAAAAATCTGACAGTTCAGGTGAGCCATGAGACCAGCAGGCCTATTTCTTGATATGGTTAGTTAAAGCTTGCGAAACTAATTAATTTTGTTCAATATGCCTTGTCAAAATTTCTCGAAAAAAAAATGTTAATAATGTTATTTACTGTGATACAAATTCGACTAATCAGGCGAGTCATGTCGCACGGAGGCCTATATTTTGATATCATTCTAGATATATCTCGCAAAAATGAACTCATTTTGTTCTACATGTCCTATCAAAATCTTCTTGAGAAAAAAGTTATTGATTGAAACTGAACAACTCTTATTTTACGTTTCTCGAGAAAAAAGTTATTGTGGCACTAATCAAACTGTTCAGGCAAGCTATGAAGCCCGTTGACTTTTTTCATGATGGTGTTCGAAAGATCTTGCAAAAGTGAACAACTTCTGTTCTAAATCTCTTATTAAAAGTTTCTTGAAATAAATGTTATAGATTGCAACAATAACCCAACTGTTCAGGTGAGCCATGAGACCCACAGGCCTATTCCTTTGAGACCCGCAGGCCTATTTCGTAACATCTTTAGTTAACACTTGCGAAACTGAACAACTTTTGTTCTACATGTCTTATCAAAGGTTTCTCGAGAAAAGTTATTGATTGTGAAACTAATTAAACTCTCCAGGCGAGCCATGAGCCCCGTTCGCCTTTTTCATGATGTTGTTCGAAAGATCTTGCAAAACTGAACAACTTTTGTTCTAGATGTCTTATTAAAAGTTTTTTAACAAAAATGTTATAGACTGCAACAATAACCCAACTGTTCAGGTGAGCCATGAGACCTGCAGACCTATTTCTTAAGATCGTTAGTTAACGCTTACGAAACTGAACAACTTTTGTTCTACATGTCTTGTCAAAAGTTTCTCGAGAAAAAAGTTATTAATTGTGATACAAATTCGACTGTTCAGGTGAGCCATGACACTCGGAGGCCTATTTTTTGATATCCGTAGATAGATCTTGCAAAACTGAACAACTTTTATTCTACATGTTTTATTAAAGTTTCGTGAGGAAAAAGTTAATCATTGTAACAGAAATTCAATGGTTCAGGCAAGCCATGGGCCCATACGGCACGAAAGACCTCAATAAACTGTACAACTTTTGTTATATATGTCTAAACAAAATATTTACGAGTATAAAGTTATGCGATATTCGTCAGACTGTTAAGTCGAGTCATAAGGCCCACGGGCCTTTTTCTTGATATCATTTGAAAGATCTTGCAAAACTGAACAACTTTTGTTCTACTTGTCTTATAAAAAGATTCTCGAGAAAAAAGTTAGTAATTGTGACACTAATTAAACTCTTCAGGCGAGCCATGAGGCCCGCTCGCCTTTTTCATGATGTTGTTCGAAAGATCTTGCAAAACTGAACAACTTTTGTTCTAGATGTCTTATTAAAAGTTTCTTGAGAGAAAAGTTATTAATGTTATTAATTCTGGTACAAATTCCACTGTTCAGGCTAGCCATGACACCCGGAAGCCTTTTAAAGGATATCCGTAGATAAATCTTGCAAAACTGAACAACTTTTGTTCTACATGTCTTATCAAAAGTTTTTCGAGAAAAAAGTTATTGATTGTGACACTAATCAAACTGTTCAGGCGAGCCATGAGGCCCGTTCGCCTTTTTCATGATGTTGTTTGAAACATCTTGCAAAACTGAACAACTTTTGCTCTAGATGTCTCATTTAAAGTTTCTTGACTAAAATGTTATACATTGCAACAATAACCCAACTGTTCAGGTGAGCCATGAGACCCACAGGCCTTATTCTTCACATCGTTAGTTAACGCTTGCGAATCTGAACAACTTTTGTTCTACATGTCTTATAAAAGTTTCTCAAGAAAAAAGTTATTAATGTTATTAACTGTGATACAAATTCGACTGTTCAGGCGAGCCATGACGCCCGTAGGCCTATTTTTTGATATCATTAGATATGTCTTGCAAAACTGAACAACTTTTACTCTACGTGTTTCATCAAAGTTTGGTGAGGAAAAAGTTAATCATTGTAACCGAAACTTAATGGTACAGGCGAGCCATGAGGCCCATTGGCCCATTTCTTGATACGGCACGAAAGATCTCAATAAACTGTACAACTTTTGTTATATATATCTAAACAAAATATTTACGAGTATAAAGTTATGCGACATTTATCACTGTTAAGGTGAGTCTTAAGGCCCGTGGGCCTTTTTCTTGATATCGTTTGAAAGATCTTGCAAAACTGAACAACTTTTGTTCTACATGTCTTATCAAAAGATTCTCGAGAAAAAAGTTAGTAATTATGACACTGATCAAACTGTTCAGGCGAGCCATGAGGTCCGTTCGCCTTTTTCATGATGTTGTTCGAAAGATCTTGCAAAACTGAACAACTTTTGTTCTAGATGTCTTATTAAAAGTTTCTTGACAAAAATGTTATAGATTGCAATAATCCAACTGTTCAGGCGAGCCATGAGACCCGCAGGCCTATTTCTTAACATCGTTAGTTAACGCTTGCGAAACTGAACAACTTTTGTTCTACATGTCTTGTCAAAAGTTTCTCGAGAAAAAAGTTATCAATGTTATTAATTGCGATACAAATTCGACTGTTCAGGCGAGCCATGACGCCCGGAAGCCTTTTTAAAGATATCTTTAAATAGATCTTGCAAAACTGAACAACTTTTATTCTACATGTCTTACCAAAAGTTTCGTGAGAAAAAAGTTAATAATTGTAACAGAAATTCAATGGTTCAGGCGAGCCATGAGGCCCATGGGCCTATTTCTTGATATGACACGAAAGATCTCAATAAACTGTACAACTTTTGTTATATATATCTAAACAAAATATTTACGAGTAAAAAGTTATGATTTAAAACGTGGAAAAGAATTGGACACTTTTTAAAACTCCATTTTCGACCTCTACCGAGCTTCCATACTAGGCACTTCCGGAAATTTTGAAAACCCAGGTGCACAACTACAACATGTCGTCTAACATCACTGAAAATTTCAGCACTCTAGCTTTTATCGTTTTTGAGTTTTTGTCTGGACAAAATGGTCATCTGAAAATCGATAAAAGGGGGATAACTTCCAACCGGACGTGATTTTTCAAAAATTGAAACGGCGGTACAAACTTCAAATGGCAACGCATCAATCCTGAAAATTTGAAGCAAATCGATCCAGCAATCTCCGAGAAATCTTCTGCACAAAAATCGGTAAGGAGAAAAAAAAAGAATAATAATAATAACTAGACACGATCTCGTTGCGAGCAACGAGTAGGTCTTCCGTCTGATTTGTTGATGTACTCGGAGTTAAAAAAAAAAAAAGACAAATGAGTCCCAATTTAGTTTCTGACTTTAAGACACTTTAGATATAATCAATTTTTCATATCATAAGCTTCTGAAGCAAAGTTGCGGTGAAATTAGTTTGAAATTCGACTCTCCAGGCGAGCCATAAGGCCCGCGGGCCAATTTCTTGATGTCATTTGTTAGTCCTCTATAGACTCAACAACTTTAGTTTTATATGTCTTTACAAAATATTTACCTGTAAAAAGTTATTGAGATCGACCGATATCGAGAAAAAATCGACTCTACAGGCGAGCCATTAGGACCATAGGCCTATTTCTTGATATCAATCGATAGATCTCGATAAACTGAACAACTTTTGTTCAATATGTCCTTACAAAATATTTACCAGTTACAAGTTTTTGAAATCGACTGATATCGACAAAAATCGACTCTACAGGCGAGCCATGAGGCCCACAGACCCATTTTTTGATATTGATCGATAGGTTATGACACATTGAACAACTTTTGTTGAATACTGCTTTTCAAAAAATATGTCGTTTTAAAGATATGAGGCGTCAAATATTTACGATTTTGGCCCTTTAAATCTCTAATTACGTAACATATGACCTACTTTTTGATTTGATAAGATCAAGCTCGTTGAGATGAACATTTCCGCTTCTACAACTTATTATAAAATATTAATAGTTTCTGAGATATTCTCAAAAACATTTGGACCCTTCTGAACCCCTAATTTAAAGGGCCAGCCCGTTTTGCTTGATATCGTAAGAAAGGCCTTGTCATTTTAAACATTTTTTGCTCAGCAAGTATTTAGAAATTCTTTACCGTTCTCGAGTTATCTGTACAAGAAATATTTAGGGGCCAAACTGTAGCTCCCTAACGGGGCCACATAGGGAAAAAACGAAATGTACATATTGTTTAGATTATCATTCTGAACAACTTTTGTTCAATAATGCTTTTCAAAATATTTGTCGTTTTCAAGATATGAGGCGTCAATTATTTATGATTTTGGCCCTTAAAATCCCTTATTACGTAACATATGACCTACTTTTTGATTTGATAAGAACAAGCTCGTTTAGATGAACATTTCCGCTTCAATGACTTATTACAAAATATTAATAGTTTCTGAGATATTCTCATAAACCTTTGGACCCTTCTGGGCCCCTAATTTAAAGGGTCAGCCCCTTTTGCTTGATATCGTAAGAAAGGTCATGACATTTCAAACATTTTTTGTTCAACAAGTATTTAGAAATTCTTTACCGTTCTCGAGTTATTTCTAGAAGTAATTTTTAGGGGCCAAACTGTAGCTCCCTAACGGGGCCACATAGAGTAAAGACGAAATATGCATATTGTTCAGATCATCATTCTGAACAAGTTTTGTTCTTTATTGCTTTTCAAAATATTTGTCGTTTTCGAGATACAAGGGGTAAAAAATTTATGGTTTTGGCCCTTAAAATCCCTTATTACGTAACATATGACCTAAATTTTTATATGAATAGATTTGGATTGTTGAGATGAACATTTTTTGTTCTTTGACTTATACCAAAATATTAACGATTTTTGAGATATTTGATCTAGACTTTGAGCCCTTCTAGATCCCTAATTTAAGGGGCTAGCCCCTAAATCATGATATTTTCGAAAAGATCTCGTAAATGTGCACAACTTTTGTTCTACATGTCTTAACAAAATATTTGCAAGAAAAAAGATATTGGAGATCAAAGGTCAAAAATCGCCGAAATCGGCGAAAAATTTTGGCATCCATTTTTTCAGGTCCAGGCGAGCGTTTAGGCAAATCGCCTCCGGTAAAATCGAATCCCCCACAAATCTTCTAAAATGTTTACTCTATCTTGTGTAGAAATTTCAAGACTCTAGCTTCAAAACTAACGGAGGAGATGTGTGGACAACAAGGCCCTTCAAAAAGTCACTAAAAGAGAGATAACTCCTGACCGGAAGTGACGTCAAGCATGAAATTTTGCAAGAAAAGTCTCGTTACCAAAAGACATCTTTCCTGAAAATTTCGTGAAAATCGATCGAGAAATGGCTGAGAAAAACGCGTGTACTACCAAGGAAAATAATAATAATAATAATGAAGAAGAAGAACGCGAACAATAATAGTAAGGTATTCCGCAGGAGACGGAAGACCTTAATAAGAAAAGTGAAAAATCAACAATAGAATAATAGAAGGGTCTTCCGCTGAAGACGGAAAACCCTAATAACGAAAAAAAAGTTAGTAATTGTGACACTAACAAACTGTTCAGGCGAGCCATGAGGCCCGTTGGCCTTTTTCATGATGTTGTTGGAAAGATCTTGCAGAACTGAACAACTTTTGTTCTAGATGTCTTATTAAAAGTTTCTTGACAAAAATGTGATAGATTGCAACAATAACCCAACTGTTCAGGTGAGCCATGAGACCCGAAGGCCTATTTCTTAACATCGTTAGTTAACGCTTGCGAAACTGAACAACTTTTGTTCTACATGTCTCGTCAAAAGTTTCTCGAGGAAAAAGTTATTAATGTTATTAATTGCGATACAAATTCCACTGTTCAGGCGAGCCATGACGTCCGGAGGCCTATTTTTAGATATCATTAGATAGAACTTGCAAAACTGAACAACTTTTACTCTACATGTTTTATCAAAAGTTTCGTGAGAAAAAAGTTAATCATTGTAACAGAAATTCAATGGTTCAGGCGAGCCATGAGGCCCATGGGCCCATTTCTTGATATGGCACGAAAGATCTCAATAAACTGTACAACTTTTGTTATATATGTCTAAACAAAATATTTACCAGTAAAAAGTTATGATTCAAAACGTGGAAAAAACTTGGACACTTTTTAAAACTCCATTTTCGACCCCTACCGAGCTTCCATACTAGGCACTTCCGGAAATTTTTTAAACCCAGGTGCACAACTACAACATGTCGTCTAACATCACTGAAAATTTCAGCATTCTAGCTTTTATCGTTTTTGAGTTTTTGTCTGGACAAAATGGTCATCTGAAAATCGATAAAAGAGGGATAACTTCCAACCGGAAGTGGTTTTTCAAAAATTGAAACGGCGGTACAAACTTCAAATGGCAACGCATCAATCCTGAAAATTTCAAGCAAATCGATCCAGCCATCTCCGAGAAATCTTCTGCACAAAAATCGGTAAGGAGAAAAAAAAAGAATAATAATAATAATACTAAGAAAAGTGAAAAATCAACAATAGAATAATAGAAGGGTCTTCCGCTGAAGACGGAAGACCCTAACTAGATTCGATCTCGTTGCGAGCAACGAGTGGGTCTTCCGTCCAAATTTAGATGTGATTAGATACGAATTTGACTGACATTTTCGTTCATAAATAATGATACAAATATGTTGTCTAGACGTACAATTTAGCTTTGGTAATGTTTTACAAATATTGATCATTTAAATGTTATAAATTAAAGACTCTCTCTACCTCTCGGCAACTAATTAAAGGGGTCAGCTTTTTTTTGAGAAAAAAGTTAATAATCTTATTTACTGCGATATAGATTCGACTGATCAGGCGAGTCATGCCGCCCGAAGGCCTATTTTTTTTTTTATATCATTCTAGATATATCTCGCAAAACTGAACAAATTTTTTTCTACATGTCCTATGGAAATTTTCTTAAGAAGAAATTTATTAATTGCGACATTTATCAGACTGTTAAGGCGAGTCATAAGGCCCGTGGGTCTTTTTCTTGATATCGTTTGAAAGATCTTGCAAACCTGAACAACTTTTGGTCTACATGTTTTATCAAAAGTTTCTCCAGAAAAAAGCTATTAATTGTAACACTAATCAAACTCTTCAGGCGAGCCATGAGGCCTGTTCGCCTTTTTCATGATGTTGTTTGAAACATCTTGCAAAACTGAACAACTTTTGCTCTAGATGTCTCATTAAAAGTTTCTTCACTAAAATGTTATAGATTACAACAATAACCCAACTGTTCAGGTGAGCCATGAGACCCGCAGGCCTTATTCTTAACATCGTTAGTAACGCTTGCGAATCTGAACAACTTTTGTTCTACATGTCTTATCAAAAGTTTCTCGAGAAAAAAGTTATTAATGTTATTAATTGTGATACAAATTCGACTGTTCAGGCGAGCCATGACGCCCGCAGGCCTATTTTTTGATATCATTAGATAGATCTTGCAAAACTGAACAACTTTTATTCTACATGTCTTATCAAAAGTTTCGTGAGAAAAAACTTAATCATTGTAACAGAAACTCAATGGTTCAGGCAAGCCATGAGGCCCATGGGCCGTTTCTTGGTACAGCACGAAAGATCTCAATAAACTGTACAACTTTTGTTATATATGTCTAAACAAAATATTTACGAGTATAACGTTATGCGACATTTATCACTGTTAAGGCGAGTCATAAGGCCCGTGGGCCTTTTTCTTGATATCGTTTGAAAGATCTTGCAAAGCTGAACAACTTTTGTTCTACATGTCTTATCAAAAGATTTTCGAGAAAAAAGTTAGTAATTGTGACACTGATGAAACTGTTCAGGCGAGCCATGAGGCTCGTTGGCCTTTTTCATGATGTTGTTCGAAAGATCTTGCAAAACTGAACAACTTTTGTTCAAGATGTCTTATTAATAGTTTCTTGACAAAAATGTTATAGATTGCAACAATAACCCAACTGTTCAGGTGAGCCATGAGACCCGCAGGCCTATTTATTAACATCGTTAGTTAACGCTTGCGAAACTGAACAACTTTTGTTCAACATGTCTTGTCAAAAGTTTCTCGAGAAAAAAGTTATTAATGTTATTAATTGTGATACAAATTCGACTGTTCAGGCGAGCCATGACGCCCGCAGGCCTATTTTTTGATATCATTAGATAGATCTTGCAAACCTGAACAACTTTTATTCTACATGTCTTATCAAAAGTTTCGTGAGAAAAAAGTTAATCATTGTAACAGAAACTCAATGGTTCAGGCGAGCCATGAGGCCTATGGGCCCATTTCTTGATATGACACGAAAGATCTCAATAAACTGTACAACTTTTGTTATATATGTCTAAGCAAAATATTTACCAGTAAAAAGTTATGATTTAAAACGTGGAGAAAAATGAGACACTTTTTTAAACTCCATTTTCGACCCCTACCGAGCTTCCATACTAGGCACTTCCGGAAATTTTGAAAACCCAGGTGCACAACTACAACATGTCGTCTAACATCACTGAAAATTTCAGCACTCTAGCTTTTATCGTTTTTGAGTTTTTGTCTGGACAAAATGGTCATCTGAAAATCGATAAAAGGGGGATAACTACCAACCGGAAGTGATTTTTCAAAAATTGAAACGGCGGTACAAACTTCAAATGGCAACGCATAAATCCTGAAAATTTCAAGCAAATTGATCCATCCATCTCCGAGAAATCTTCTGCACAAAAATCGGTAAGGAGAAAAAAAAAGAATAATAATAATAAGAAGAAAAGTGAAAAATCAACAATAGAATAATAGAAGGGTCTTCCGCTGAAGACGAAAGACCTTAACTAGATGCGATCTCGTTGCGAGCAACGAGTGGGCCTTCCGTTCAATTTTAGATGTGATGAGATAAGAATTTGACTGAGGTTTTTGTTCATAAATAATGATACAAATATATTATCTAAACGTACAATTTAGCTTCAGTAATGTTTTACAAATATTAATCATTTAAGTGTTACAAATTAAAGACTCTCTGCCCCTCTCGGCCACTAATTGAAGAGGTCAGCTTTTTTTCGAGAAAAAAGTTAATAATGTTATTTACTGCGATACAAATTCGACTGATCAGGCGAGTCATGTCGCCCGGAGGCCTATTTTTTTAAATATATCATTCAAGATATATCTCGCATAACTGAACAAATTTTGCTCTACATGTCCTATCAAAATTTTCTTGAGAAAAAAGTAATTGATTGCGACAGTTATCAGATTGTTAAGGCGAGTCATAAGGCCCGTGGGCCTTTTTCTTGATGTCTCATTTAAAGTTTCTTGACAAAAATGTTATAGATTGCAACAATAACCCAACTGTTCAGGTGAGCCATGAGACCCGTAGGCCTATTTCTTAACATCGTTAGTTAACACTTGCGAAACTGAACAACTTTTGTTCTACATGTCTTGTCAAAAGTTTGTCGACAAAAAAGTTATTAATGTTATTAATTGTAATACAAATTCCACTGTTCAGGCGAGCCATGACGCACGGAGGCCTTTTTTTATATCATTAGACAGAACTTGCAAAACTGAACAACTTTTATTCTACATGTTTTATCAAAGTTTCGTGAGGAAAAAGTTAATCATTGTAATAGAAATTCAATGGTTCAGGTGAGCCATAAGGCCCATTGGCCCATTTCTGGATACGGCACGAAAGACCTCAATAAACTGTACAACTTTTGTTATAGATCTCTAAACAAAATATTTACGAGTATTAAGTTATGCGACATTTATCAGACTGTTAAGGCGAGTCATAAGGCCCGTGGGCCTTTTTCTTGATATCGTTTGAAAGATCTTGCAAAACTGAACAACTTTTGTTCTACATGTCTTATCAAAAGTTTCTCGAGAAAAAAGTTAATGATTGTGACACTAATCAAACTCCTCAGGCGAGCCATGAGGCCCGTTGGCCTTTTTCATAATGTTGTTCGAAAGATCTTGCAAATCTGAACAACTTTTGTTCTAGATGTCTTATTAAAAGTTTCTTGACAAAAATGTTATAGATTGCAACAATAACCCAATTGTTCAGGTGAGCCATGAGACCCGCAGGCCTATTTCTTAACATCGTTAGTTAACGCTTGCGAAACTGAACAACTTTTGTTCTACATGTCTTGTCAAAAGTTTCTCGAGGAAAAAGTTATTAATGTTATTAATTGTGATACAAATTCGACTGTTCAGGCAAGCCATGACGCCCGGAGGCCTATTTTTAGATACCATTAGATAGAACTTGCAAAATTGAACAACTTTTATTCTACATGTCTTATCAAAAGTTTCGTGAGAAAAAAGTTAATCATTGTAACAGAAATTCAATTGTTCAGGCGAGCCATGAGACCCATGGGCCCATTTCTTGATAAGGCACGAAAGACCTCAATAAACTGTACAACTTTTGTTATATATGTCTAAACAAAATATTTACCAGTAAAAAGTTATGATTCAAAACGTGGAAAAAAATTGGACACTTTTTAAAACTCCATTTTCGACCCCTACCGAGCTTCCATACTAGGCCCTTCCGGAAATTTTGAAAACCCAGGTGCACAACTACAACATGTCGTCTAACATCACTGAAAATTTCAGCACTCTAGCTTTTATCGTTTTTGAGTTTTTGTCTGGACAAAATGGTCATCTGAAAATCGATAAAAGGGGGATAACTTCCAACCGGAAGTGATTTTTCGAAAATTGAAACGGCGGTACAAACTTCAAATGGCAACACATCAATCCTGAAAATTTGAAGCAAATCGATCCAGCCATCTCCGAGAAATCTTCTGCACAAAAATCGGTAAGGAGAAAAAAAAAGAATAATAATAATAACTAGATGCGATCTCGTTGCGAGCAACGAGTGGGTCTTCCGCCCAATTTTAGATGTGATGAGATAAGAATTTGACTGAGATTTTCGTTCATAAATAATGATACAAATATATTATCTAGACGTACAATTTAGCTTCAGTAATGTTTTACAAATATTGATCATTTAAGTGTTATAAATTAAAGACTCTCTGCCCCTCTCGGCCACTAATTAAAGAGGTCAGCCTTTTTTCGAGAAAAAAGTTAATAATGTTATTTACTGCGATACAAATTCGACTGATCAGGCGAGTCATGTCGCCCAGAGGCCTATTATATATATATATATATATATATATATATATATATATATATATATATATCATTCTAGATATATCTCGCAAAACTGAACAAATCTTGCTCTACATGTCCTATCAAAATTTTCTTGAGAAAAAAGTTATTGATTGCGACATTTATCAGATTGTTAAGGCGAGTCATAAGGCCCGTGGGCCTTTTTCTTGATGTCTCATTAAAAGTTTCTTGACTAAAATGTTATAGATTGCAACAATAACCCAACTGTTCAGGTGAGCCATGAGACCCGCAGGCCTATTTCTTAAGATCGTTAGTTAACGCTTGCGAAAATGAACAACTTTTGTTCTACATGTCTTGTCAAAACTTTGTCGAGAAAAAAGTTATTAATGTTATTAATTGTGATACAAATTCCACTGTTCAGGCGAGCCATGACGCACGGAAGCCTTTTTTTATATCATTAGATAGAACTTGCAAAACTGAACAACTTTTATTCTACATGTTTTATCAAAGTTTCGTGAGGAAAAAGTTAATCATTGTAACAGAAATTCAATGGTTCAGGCGAGCCATGAGGCCCATTGGTCCATTTCTGGATACGACACGAAAGACCTCAATGAACTGTACAAGTTTTGTTATATATCTCTAAACAAAATATTTTCGAGTATAAAGTTATACAACATTTATCAGACTGTTAAGGCGAATCATAAGGCCCGTGGGCCTTTTTCTTGATATCGTTTGAAAGATCTTGCAAAACTGAACAACTTTTGTTCCACATGTCTTATCAAAAGATTCTCGAGAAAAAAGTTAGTAATTGTGACACTAACAAACTGTTCAGGCGAGCCATGAGGTCCGTTGGCCTTTTTCATGATGTTGTTGGAAAGATCTTGCAAAACTGAACAACTTTTGTTCTAGATGTCTTATTAAAAGTTTCTTGACAAAAATGTTATAGATTGCAACAATAACCGTACTGTTCAGGTGAGCCATGAGACCCGCAGGCCTATTTCTTAAGATCGTTAGTTAACGCTTGCGAAACTGAACAACTTTTGTTCTACATGTCTTATCAAAAATTTCTCCAGAAAAAAGTTATTGATTGTGACACTAATCAAACTCTTCAGGCGAGCTATGAGGCCCGTTGGCCTTTTTCATAATGTTGTTCGAAAGATCTTCCAAATCTGAACAACTTTTGTGCTAGATGTCTTATTAAAAGTTTCTTGACAAAAATGTTATAGATTGCAACAATAACCCAACTGTTCAGGTGAGCCATGAGACCCGCAGGCCTATTTCTTAACATCGTTAGTTAACGCTTGCGAAACTGAACAACTTTTGTTCTACATGTCTTGTCAAAAGTTTCTCGAGGAAAAAGTTATTAATGTTATTAATTGCGATACATATTCGACTGTTCAGGCGAGCCACGACGCCCGGAGGCCTATTTTTAGATATCATTAGATAGAACTTGCAAAACTGAACAACTTTTATTCTACATGTCTTATCAAAAGTTTCGTGAGAAAAAAGTTAATCATTGTAACAGAAATTCAATGGTTCAGGCGAGCCATGAGGCCCATGGGCCCATTTCTTGATAAGGCACGAAAGATCTCAATAAACTGTACAAGTTTTGTTATATATGTCTAAACAAAATAATTACGAGTAAAAAGTTATGATTCGAAACGTGGAAAAAAACTTGTACACTTTTTAAAACTCCATTTTCGACCCCTACCGAGCTTCCATACTAGGCACTTCCGGAAATTTTGAAAACCCAGGTGCACAACTACAACATGTCGTCTAACATCACTGAAAATTTCAGCACTCTAGCTTTTATCGTTTTTGAGTTTTTGTCTGGAGAAAATGGTCATCTGAAAATCGATAAAAGGGGGATAACTTCCAACCGGAAGTGATTTTTCAAAAATTGAAACGGCGGTACAAACTTCAAATGGCAACGCATCAATCCTGAAAATTTCAAGCAAATCGATCCAGCCATCTCCGAGAAATCTTCTGCACAAAAATCGGTAAGGAGAAAAAAAAAGAATACTAATAATAATAATAAGAAAAGTGAAAAATCAACAATAGAATAATAGAAGGGTCTTCCGCTGAAGACGGAAGACCCTAATAATAATAACAATAAGAAAAGTGAAAAATCAACAATAGAATAATAGAAGGGTCTTCCGCTGAAGACGGAAGACCCTAATAATAAGAAAAGTGAAAAATCAACAATAGAATAATAGAAGGGTCTTCCGCTGAAGACGGAAGACCCTAATAATAATAAGAAAAGTGAAAAATCAACAATAGAATAATAGAAAGGTCTTCCGCTGAAGACGAAAGACCCTAATAACTAGTACTTATTGTAACGGGGACCGTTACAGATGTTCCCCAAACATTCCCCCATTTAGCAACTGGTGTCATTTATTTCAGTACAAGTGGTTTTGACCATTGCAAACTGTGAAACATGTGAATATATAACTATTTTATAACGTTCAGTCCATTTCATGCTAATACAAATCAGTTATAAAGATCTGAGAGTTTTGTGCACGTGCACGTACGTGCATGCACGTGCATATACATAATTCGACCATCTCGATACATTAGAAGTCTTACTATATGAGTAGAAGAGAAGTTTCACAACTGTTCAATGAAAAACGAGAAATTAACGGCAACTCAAAACTACAAAGACCGAAATCAATGCACGTGCATACACGTGCGCGTGAGTACCACACAACAATTTTGTTGATGTTAATCAATAGACATTTGAACAATATACTTACTATATGAATTTGGTATCGATCGCTTCACTCTTAAGAAAGTTATTGGGATTTCAAAATCGTCCAATCAGAATTAAGCGCACGTGCATGCGCGTGCAGGGAAGTGATTTTGAGACTATTAGTAAATTGAGAGGCCCAAAACATACCTACAACCTAATTTTCAAACCTATTCATTGCAATCTCAAAATGTTATAGACCAATACTCAAATTTAGACGTCAAAAATTAGAATGCACGCGCATTCACGCACACGCGATTTTGATAATGGAAAATTTGTTGACACCATTTCATAGACATTCATATCATAGATCCTCAGGGTAAATTTGAATTCATTTCAGTTTTTAATTCAATAGTTATGACCATTTTAGTACCCGAAAAATGAAAGAAAAGCTATGCACGTGCATACACGGGCACGTGAGTATGACTCAGCATCAATGTTGATGTCATTCATTAGACATTTGATAGATATACTTACAGTATAAATTTCATATTGTTTCCATCATTTAAAAGAAAGTTATGGCGATTTGAAAATCGTCCAATCACAATTTAGCACACGTGCATGCACGTGCCGGATGGTAATAATGACACTATACTTTTCTTAAGAATATCAAGATACATATACAATACAAGTTTGAAAAGATTTTGACAAAAAACAAAAAAGTTATGGTCATTGATAGAATTGAACCTTCAAAAGATAATACACGTGCGTGCGCATGCGCGTTTGCAATTTTTATAACATGGATTTGTAGATATTTGACATGTCTACCTATCCTGTAAATATCATTCAATTTCCTTCATTGGCATGAATGATATAAACGGTTTTGTATTATCCAATCAAATTGAAGCACACGTGCATGCGCGTGCAGAATTGAAATTTTGACGATGCCAAACAGTTAAGGGTCCCAAGTTATACCTACGATATAAATAGGAAACGATTTCATTGAAAAATAAAAAAGTTAGACTCATTCTAAAGTTTGCAAACAAAAAATCCAATGCACGTACATGCACATGCATGCATTTTCAGACAAAATGACATTCGTTCCGCACATCTACATATGCTATACTATCATCCTCAAAAGGTTTCATATTGATCCCTTGAGTAGTTTCTGACAACACTCGTGGACAAAAAAGTCCCAAGAAGAAAGAAAGAATAAAAATAATAATAATAAGAAACAGAGTAAAACCAATATGTTCCCAAACTTCGTTTGGGGAACATAATAAGAAACAGAGTAAAACCAATATGTTCCCAAACTTCGTTTGGGGAACATAATAAGAAACAGAGTAAAACCAATATGTTCACAAACTTTGTTTGGGGAACATAATAATAATAACTAGTACTTATTGTAACGGGGACCGTTAAAGATGTTCCCCAAACATTCCCCCATTTAGTAAGTGGTGACATTTATTTCAGTACAAGTTGTTTTGACTATTGCAAACTGTGTAGCATGTGAATATATAACTATCTTATAACGTTCAGTCCATTTCATACTAGTTCAAATCAGTTATAAAGATCTGAGAGTTTTGTGCACGTGCATGTACGTGCATGCACGTGTATATAAATAATTCGACCATCTCGTAACATTACAAGTCTTACTATATGAGTACAAGAGAAGTTTCACAACTGTTCAATGAAAAACGAGAAATTAACGGCAACTCAAAACTACAAAGACCGAAATCAATGCACGTGCATACACGTGCGCGTGAGTACCACACAACAATTTTGTTGATGCTATTCAATAGACATTTGAACAATATACTAACCATATGAATTTGGTATCGATCGCTTCACTCATAAGAAAGTTATTGGGATTTCAAAATCGTCCAATCAGAATTAAGCGCACGTGCATGCGCGTGCAGGGAAGTGATTTCGAGACTATTAATAAATTGAGAGGCCCAAAACATACCTGCAACCTAATTTTCAAACCTATTCATTGCAATCTCAAAATGTTATAGACCAATACTTAAATTTAGACGTCAAAAATTACATTGCACGCGCATTCACGCGCACGGAATTTTGAGAATGGAAAATTTGTTGACACCATTTCATAGACATTCATATCATAGATCCTCAGGGTAAATTTGAATTCATTTCAGTTTTTAATTCAATAGTTATGACCATTTTAGTACCCGAAAAATGAAAGAAAAGCTATGCACGTGCATACACGGGCACGTGAGTATGACTCAGCATCAATGTTGATGTCATTCATTAGACATTTGATAGATATACTTACAGTATAAATTTCATATTGTTTCCATCATTTATAAGAAAGTTATGGCGATTTGAAAATCGTCCAATCACAATTAAGCACACGTGCATGCACGTGCCGGATGGTAATTATGACTATACACTTTTGTTAAGAATATCAAGATACATACACAATACAGGTTTGAAAAGATTTTGACAAAAAACAAAAAAGTTAGGGTCATTGAAAGAATTGAACCTTCAAAAGACAATGCACGTGCGTGCGCATGCGCGTTTGCAATTTTTATTACATGGATCTGTAGATATTTGACATGTCTACCTATCCTGTAAATATCATTAAATTTCCTTGATTGGCATGAATGTTATAAACGGTTTTGTATTATCCAATCAAATTGAAGCACACGTGCATGCGCGTGCAGAATTGATATTTTGACGATGCCAAACAGTTAAGGGTCCCATGTTATACTTACAATATAAATAGGAAACGATTTCATTGAAAAATAAAAAAGTTAGTCTGATTCCAATGTTTGTAAACAATAAATCCAATGCACGTGCATGCACATGCATGCATTTTCAGACAAAATGACATTCGTTCCGCACATCTACATATGCTATACTATCATCCTAAAAAGGTTTCATATTGATCCCTTAAGTAGTTTCTGAGAACACTCGTGGACAAAAAAGTCCCAAGAAGAAAGAAAGAATAATAATAATAATAATAAGAAACATAGTAAAACCAATATGTTCCCAAACTTCGTTTGGGGAACATAACTAGTACTTATTGTAACGGGGACCGTTACAGATGTTCCCTAAACATTTCCCCATTTAGTAAGTGGTGACATTTATTTCAGTACAAGTTGTTTTGACCTTTGCAAATTGTGTAGCATGAGAATATATAACTATCTTATAACGTTCAGTCCATTTCATACTAGTTCAAATCAGTTATAAAGATCTGAGAGTTTTGTGCACGTGCACATACGTGCATGCACGTGCATATAAATAATTCGACCATCTCGATACATTAGAAGTCTTACCATATGAGTACAAGAGAAGTTTCACAACAGTTCAATGAAAAACGAGAAATTAACGGCAACTCAAAACTACAAAGACCGAAATCAATGCACGTGCATACACGTGAGCGTGAGTACGACACAGCAATTTTGTTGATGCTAATCAATAGACATTTGAACAATATACTTACTATATGAATTTGGTATCGATTGCTTCATTCATAAGAAAGTTATTGGGATTTCAAAATCGTCCAATCAGAATTAAGCGCACGTGCATGCGCATGCAGGGAAGTGATTTTGAGAGTATTAATAAATTGAGAGGCTTAAAACATACCTGCAACCTAATTTTCAAACCTACTCATTGCAATCTCAAAATGTTATACACCAATACTTAAATTTAGACGTCAAAAATTACATTGCACGCGCATTCACGCGCACGCAATTTTGATAATGGAAAATTTGAGGACATCATTTCATAGACATTCATATCATAGATCCTCAGAGTAAATTTGAATTCATTTCAGTTTTTAATTCAATAGTTATGACCATTTTAGTACCCGAAAAATGAAAGAAAAGATATGCACGTGCATACACGCGCACGTGAGTATGACTCAGCATCAATGTTGATGTCATTCAATAGACATTTGATAGATATACTTACAGTATAAATTTCATATTGTTTCCATCATTTATAAGAAAGTTATGGCGATTTGAAAATCGTCCAATCAGAATTTAGCACACGTGCATGCACGTGCCGAATGGTAATTATGACTAAACACTTTTGTTAAGAATATCAAGATACATATACAATACAAGTTTGAAAAGATTTTGACAAAAAACAAAAAAGTTATAGTCATTGAAAGAATTGAACCTTCAAAAGACAATGCACGTGCGTGCGCATGCGCGTTTGCAATTTTTATTACATCGATCTGTAGATATTTTGCATGTCTACCTATCCTGTAAATATCATTAAATTTCCCTCATTGACATGAATGTTATAAACGGTTTTGTATTATCCAATCAAATTGAAGCACACGTGCATGCGCGTGCAGAATTGAAATTTTGACGATGCCAAACAGTTAAGGGTCCCATGTTATACCTACGATATAAATAGCAAACGATTTCATTGAAAAATAAAAAAGTTAGACTTATTCCAAAGTTTGTAAACAAAAAATCCAATGCACGTGCATGCACATGCATGCATTTTCAGACAAAATGACATTCGTTCCGCACATCTACATATGCTATACTATCATCCTAAAAAGGTTTCATATTGATCCCTTGAGTAGTTTCTGAGAACACTCGTGGACAAAAAAGTCCCAAGAAGAAAGAAAGAATAATAATAATAATAACTAGTACTTATTGTAACGGGGACCGTTACAGATGTTCCCCAAACATTCCCCCATTTAGCAACTGGTGTCATTTATTTCAGTACAAGTGGTTTTGACCATTGCAAACTGTGAAACATGTGAATATATAACTATCTTATAACGTTCAGTCCATTTCATACTAGTTCAAATCAGTTATAAAGATCTGAGAGTTTTGTGCACGTACGTGCATGCACGTGCATATGAATAATTCAACCATCTCGATACATTAGAAGTCTTACTATATGAGTACAAGAGAAGTTTTACAACTGTTCAATGAAAAACTAGAAAATAACGGCAACACAAAACTACAACGACCGAAATCAATGCACGTGCATACACGTGCGTGTGAGTACCACACAGCAATTTTGTTGATGCTATTCAATAGACATTTGAAAAATATACTTACTATATGAATTTGGTATCGATTGCTTCACTCATAAGAGAGTTATTGGGATTTCAAAATCGTCCAATCAGAATTAAGCGAACGTGCATGCACGTGCAGGGAAGTGATTTTGAGACTATTAGTAAATTGAGAGGCCCAAAACATACCTACAACCTAATTTTCAAACCTATTCATTGCAATCCCAAAATGTTATAGACCAATACTTAAATTTAGACATCAAAAATTACAATGCACGCGCATTCACGCACACGCGATTTTGATAATGGAAAATTTGTTGACATCATTTCATAGACATTCATATCATAGATCTTCAGAGTAAATTTGAATTCATTTCAGTTTTTAATTCAAAAGTTATGACCATTTTAGTACCCGAAAAATGAAAGAAAAGTTATGCACGTGCATACACGCGCACGTGAGTATGACTCAACATCAATGTTGATGTCATTCAATAGACATTTGATAGATATACTTACAGTATAAATTTCATATTGTTTCCATCATTTATAAGAAAGTTATGGCGATTTGAAAATCGTCCAATCAGAATTTAGCACACGTGCATGCACGTGCCGGATGGTAATTATGACTAAACACTTTTGTTAAGAATATCAAGATACATATACAATACAAGTTTGAAAAGATTTTGACAAAAAACAAAAAAGTTATGGTCATTGAAAGAATTGAACCTTCAAAAGACAATGCACGTGCGTGCGCATGCGCGTTTGCAATTTTTATTACATCGATCTGTAGATATTTTGCATGTCTACCTATCCTGTAAATATCATTAGATTTCCTTAATTGGTATGAATGTTATAAACGGTTTTGTATTATCCAATCAAATTGAAGCACACGTGCATGCGCGTGCAGAATTGAAATTTTGACGATGCCAAACAGTTAAGGGTCCCATGTTATACCTACGATATAAATAGCAAACGATTTCATTGAAAAATAAAAAAGTTAGACTATTCCAAAGTTTGTAAACAAAAAATCCAATGCACGTGCATGCACATGCATGCATTTTCAGACAAAATGACATTCGTTCCGCACATCTACATATGCTATACTATTATCCTAAAAAGGTTTCATATTGATCCCTTGAGTAGTTTCTGAGAACACTCGTGGACAAAAAAGTCCCAAGAAGAAAGAAAGAATAATAATAATAATAACTAGATGCGATCTCGTTGCGAGCAACGAGTGGGTCTTCCGTCCAATTTTAGATGTGATGAGATAAGAATTTGACTGAGATTTTCGTTCATAAATAATGATACAAATATATTGTCTAGACGTACAATTTAGCTTCGGTAATGTTTTACAAATATTGATCATTTAAGTGCTATGAATTAAAGAATCCCTGCCGCTCTCGGCCACTAATGAAAGGGGTCAGCCTTTTTTTCGACAAAAAAGTTAATAATGTTATTTACTGCGATACAAATTCGACTGATCAGGCAAGTCATGTCGCCGGGAGGCCTTTTTTTTATATCATTCTAGATATACCTCGCAAAACTGAACAAATTTTGTTCTACATGTCCTATTAAAATTTTCTTAAGAAAAAAGTTATTGATTGCGACATTTATCAGACTGTTAAGGCGAGTCATAAGGCCCGTGGGCCTTTTTCTTGATATCGTTTGAAAGATCTTGCAAACCTGAACAACTTTTGGTCTACATGTTTTATCAAAAGTTTCTCCAGAAAAAAGCTATTGATTGTGACACTAATCAAACTCTTCAGGCGAGCCATGAGGCCCGTTCGCCTTTTTCATGATGTTGTGTGAAACATCTTGCAAAACTGAACAACTTTTGCTCTAGATGTCTCATTAAAAGTTTCTTGACTAAAATGTTATAGATTACAACAATAACCCAACTGTTCGGGTGAGCCATGAGACCCGCAGGCCTTATTCTTAACATCGTTAGTAACGCTTGCGAATCTGAACAACTTTTGTTCTACATGTCTTATCAAAAGTTTCTCGAGAAAAAAGTTATCAATGTTATTAATTGTGATACAAATTCGACTGTTCAGGCGAGCCATGACGCCCGCAGGCCTATTTTTTGATATCATTAGATAGATCTTGCAAAACTGAACAACTTTTATTCTACATGTTTCATCAGAGTTTCGTGAGGAAAAAGTTAATAATTGTAACAGAAATTCAATGGTTCAGGCGAGCCATGAAGCCCACGGACCCATTTCTTGATACGGCACGAAAGATCTCAATAAACTGTACAACTTTTGTTATATATGTCTAAAAAAATATTTACGAGTATAACGTTATGCGACATTTATCACTGTTAAGGCGAGTCATAAGGCCCGTGGGCCTTTTTCTTGATATCGTTTGAAAGATCTTGCGAAACTGAACAACTTTTGTTCTACATGTCTTATCAAAAGATTCTCCAGAAAAAAGTTAGTAATTGTGACACTGATCAAACTGTTCAGGCGAGCCATGAGGCCCGTTGGCCTTTTTCATGATGTTGTTCAAAAGATCTTGCAAAACTGAACAACTTTTGTTCAAGATGTCTTATTAAAAGTTTCTTGACAAAAATGTTATAGATTGCAACAATAACCCAACTGTTCAGGTGAGCCATGAGACCCGCAGGCCTATTTCTTAACATCGTTAGTTAACGCTTGCAAAACTGAACAACTTTTGTTCTACATGTCTTGTCAAAAGGTTCTCGAGAAAAAAGTTATTAGTGTTATTAATTGTGATACAAATTCGACTGTTCAGGCGAGCCATGACGCCCTGAGGCCTAGTTTTTCATATCATTAGATAGATCTTGCAAACCTGAACAACTTTTATTCTACATGTCTTATCAAAAGTTTCGTGAGAAAAAAGTTAATCATTGTAACAGAAATTCAATGGTTCAAGCGAGCCATGAGGCCTATGGGCCCATTTCTTGATATGACACGAAAGATCTCAATAAACTGTACAACTTTGGTTATATATGTCTAAGGAAAATATTTACGAGTAAATAGTTATGATTTAAAACGTGGAGAAAAATGAGACACTTTTTAAAACTCCATTTTCGACCCCTACCGAGCTTCCATACTAGGCACTTCCGGAAATTTTGAAAACCCAGGTGCACAACTACAACATGTCGTCTAACATCACTGAAAATTTCAGCACTCTAACTTTTATTGTTTTTGAGTTTTTGTCTGGACAAAATGGTCATCTGAAAATCGATAAAAGGGGGATAACTTCCAACCGGAAGTGAATTTTCAAAAATTGAAACGGCGGTACAAACTTCAAATGGCAACGCATCAATCCTGAAAATTTGAAGCAAATTGATCCAGCCATTTCCGAGAAATCTTCTGCACAAAAATCGGTAAGGAGAAAAAAAAAGAATAATAATAATAAGAAAAGTGAAAAATCAACAATAGAATA